>NW_022196896.1:114591269-114622020 GCF_008632895.1 Mastomys coucha
GGGGGGGGGGAAGTATGTCGCTGAGGACTGGCTTTGAAGTCTGAAAGTTCCTTCTCTCTGCTTTCTGTTTGTGCTTTGCAAGGTGAACCTCCAACTCACTGCTTGCTGCTCCAGTTGCCACATCTGTCTGCTTATTGCTATGTCCCACCCTTAGAGATGATCGTGGACTCTAATCCTCTGGAGCTGAAAGCCCCAAGTAAATCCTTCCTCCTTTAAGTTGCCTTGGTCATAGCATTGTATCACAGCACTAGAAACCTTAACCAAGACATTTGTATATGCAGTAGTTCCAATGAACATGTCCCTGTCCCCTCATGTTGGACATCAAACGTCAAGGTGGTGGTGTTAAAAAGCTGACCAATCAGGAAGTGACGAGCCATGAGGCTTTATCCCCCATAGGATTAGGATTGAAACAAGTGAGTTCCTCCTCTCTCTGTGACCTTCATCCTCCTCCTTCCACTCTGTGATGACTCAGCAGAAAGGCACCATCTTAGAAGCAAAAGCAGCCCTTGGCAGACACAGATCCCTAGCATCTTTGTCTTGGATTTCTGAGCCTCCAGAACCATGAGAAACGAATTTTGATTATTTATCCATTACCCAATTTAAGCCATTCTGCTGTAGCAGGCTTAACTAAGATAACATGTGTTTAAAGGTTATCAGAATCAAACTTGAGCCACTTGTGTCCAATATTATTGAAGTGCCTGGATTAATATGTAAATAAAAGCAGGAAGGTTGTGCAGAGGGTCACCTGGTATTTGTAGCCGTTTCATGGGAGACTAAGACTTTCCTCCATGGAGGGAAGCTCCTGGGGTCCAGGATGTTAGAAAGGGGGTGAAACAGAGGATATTCTAAGGGGAGAGTGAAACAGCCCAGCCTGAAGACAGATGCCTTTATCTCAGGAAAAAAAACAATTAGAAAGCTTTAAGAAGTTCCTGAAACTGACCAGTCTTCCCCAAGCATATATAAGCTGTAAGGACTGCTGAGAGACACCCTCAGGGCACCTGAGCTACCTGGAAGAAGCAGAGACTAGCTGAACCAGAAAAGAACACCCCAGGGGTGTTTTTAGTGATGCAGCTGCCTTTGAGTCACTTTTGCTCCTGTAAGTAACCTCTCACCTATATTCTGTAAGTATCCCCAATAACACTCAGAGGCTCACCAAGCTGGACTTTAGTGGTATCTTTAGTCTGTTGTAGGTTCCCTATCTGGACCGAGTAGTTATCCCTAAGAGAACAGCTGTGCCCCCCCCCCCCCACATCTGTGTGTTAAGTCAGATAGCAGGAACTTTCCCAAGAGTCTCTCCCAGAGCCACATCCTTGCACAGCAGTTCTGTGGAGTTGTCTCCCTGGGAACTGCCTGCTCAGTCTTGGACCAAAGCCACCCTTGCTACTGATCCCTAAAAGCTGAGCATTATTGTTTCAAAACAATTTCTGTAATCTTCTTCATTTCTCCCTCAGACACCACTTGTCTCTTTGAATGCATCTATAATTTACCATGGTGCTCATATTCTGACTACAGCATGCATACAAAATGATACTTATTATCTTCATAGATCCATTCGTGTGTGCACGTGTTGTGACGATGTGACGTTTCTTTGGAGATCACACGAGGTAAGAGGGGAGGGTGACAGATGGCCCTGGAGCAGCTCCTCACACTGTTGCTTCCCTGGGAGAAGAAGATGGCTCAGCCCAGGCTGAACTGCTTGATCATGGATGAGGCCTCAAACTTCCTATGGTCAAGAGGTAATGACAGGAGAATACGGTGGAAGGGAGGGCTCCACAGCAGGGACAAACCACCAGAGAATGGAGCAAGAGGTGGCAGAGTGAAGCCACAAATGTCAGATGTGTAAAATGTATCCTGGGCTTATAGGGACAGAAAAAGGGGCTTGTACTGGCTGGTTTTGTGTGCCAACTTGACCCAGGCTGGAGTTATCACAGAGAAGGGAGCTTCCGTTGGGGAAGTGCCTCCATAAGATCCAGCTGTGGGGCATTTTCTCAATTAGTGATCAAGAGGGTAGGGCCTCTTGTGGGTGGTGCCATACCTAGGCTGGAAGTCTTGGGTTCTATAAGAGAGCAGACTGAGCAAGCCAGGGGAAGCAAGCCAGTAAGGAACATCCCTCCATGGCCTCTGCATCAGCTCCTGCTTCCTGACCTGCTTGAGTTCCAGTCCTGACTTCCTTTGGTGATGAACAGCAATGTGAAAGTGTAAGCTAAATAAACCCTTTCCTCCCCAACTTGCTTCTTGGTCATGATGTTTGTGCAGGACTAGAAACCTTGACTAAGACAGTGCTTAAGAGGGACTCCTCCTTTAAGAGGACAGCTTGGAGAGGCAAGCATGTACCAGAGGCAAACACACGGAGGGCAGCCCTGCCAACCTGGAGGGCCAGGTGAAAGGGACATCCTGCCGTCAGGAAGAACAAAAAGGTGATTTGGCAGAGGCACACGTCCCTGAGTGCCCATGAATGGCATGCTGGTACCATAGCCCCATGCAAGGTTACCTCAATACAAAAGAGTTAGTCACTGCAGTACTCATTGTCCCATACTGCCAGGGGTGAGGTGGAGGGGACCCCTGAGGCTTTAGCCACAGTGGCAGGAAGCTTCTGAATAGGAGACAACCAACCAGGAGGAAGCCATCGTTTGAAAAAAAGCCTATTGGCTGGGTTTTTAACACCTGAAGCCTGATGTCCCCCTCTTGGGGGGACTTTGCTGAAACATTACTGCCACCACCAGGGCCTTATCAGGGTGAGGTGGTGGCCCCTGTCTCCACTGGCTTTGGTTGCCACCACAAAATAGTCCAGGCCAGACAGCTTAAAATAGCAAATTGTTATTACCTTATGGTTCTGCGGGCTGGAAATACAAAAGCAAAACTAGGGGCTGGCTCTTCTGCAAGCACTGCCTCTGGCTTACGGTGGCCATCTTTCCATAACTTCTCATAAGGATACTTACCCCCTAAGTGTCTACCCTGATAACCTTACTTTACTGTAAGCACCAGCTGCGTATTTGTATGTGTGCGTGCACGTATGTGTGTGGATACATGTGGAAGCCAGAGGACAAGTTTGTGTGTATTTCCTCAGGTATCATTGACAGGTCGGTCGGTCAGTTGGTTGGTTGGTTGGTTGGTTGGTTGGTTAGTTGGTTGGTTGACACAGTATCTTTCACAGGCTCATCATGTAGGCTAGGCTGACCAGTGCATCGCAGCCACCTCCCTTCCTTCACCTCTCAGTTCTATGGTTATAAACATGTGCCGCTACAAAAAAATCTTTTTTAACATGAATTCTGGGGAATCACCTCTGAGAAACATCGCTCCCCGTGTGCAGTCAGATCCTGAGCAACTGGGGTTCAGTGAACAAATAAGAATGACTCAGTTCACCCTAAACGTATGGGCAGCATCTCCATGGAGATGGGCACTGCACCTGGATGTACCTTCGTCCTCCTGCTCTGAGTGGGCTGATGAGCCGCTGGCTCCAAGTCCCCTCCTATCTGGAGGCTGGTGACACTCTGTTACAGGGGCATGGAGGAGAGGCTTCATAACACTCTTCTCTCTGCTGTCTCCACAACGACCACCGAGGGACAGAAGACTCACCGTTGACGCGAGCTCGCCAAGAGACTAAGTAACATGCTTTAATTCCCTGAGGCCGAGCAATGGAAGTATCTTTACTGAGAGCTGGGAGCCTGTAATTATTGTACCCTCTCATCAGCTAGCATGCAGCAGAATGCTAACATTCTCTTTGTTCCTGAAGTTGAAAGCGGGCTAGGCAGGGTGGCAGGCAGCTGGCCGTTATTCACCTTGTGTTGTAATCAGGCTTCTGTTGCTGTGATAAAAAACCCCAGGGCCATTTACAGGTTGCGGGGAGGAAAGGGTTTATTTCTGCTCACAACTACCAGGTCATCCTTAGTGAGAACTAAGGAAGTCAGAGCAGGAACTCAAGCAGGAACCTGGAGGCAGGAACCGAAGCAGAGGTCATGATTCAGTATTGCTTCCTGTCTTGCTCTCCACGGCTTCCTTAGGCCGCTTTCTTATACCATCTTGGTATAAGGCAGGACACATGGGTGCCAGTGGGTATCCTTACCCATAGTGAGCTGGCCCCTTCCATATCAATCACCAATCAAGAAAATCCCCCATAAGCTAATCTGGTGGGGACATTTTCTCAGTTTGAGGTTCCCTCTTCCCAAACAGGGATGGCTTGTTATCAGACTGATATAAAACTAGCCTGCACACCTTGGCTGTGGTCAGGACGGGCTTTGGTCTCGGCATGTTTATCTGCAGTCTAACTGTATCCCAGTCGGGCCTGAGAAGACTGACGGAAAGGTGGTCAGTGTTGATTCTCAACATGATGGGATTTGGACACACCCAGTGGTGTGTCTGGGAAGGTGTTTCCAGAGGGGTGGGTGTAACTGAGGAGGGAATGCTTACCCTGAAAGTTAGGTGGCCCCATCCTCTGAGCTGGGATCCCAGACTCAATAACATGGCAAAAAGGAGAAAGTGAACTGAGAGCCAATGTTCATATCTCTGCTTCTTAAGTACACACAGGGTATGAACAGCACCTCACATTCCTGTCACCACGCATGCCTTCCTTCTTCGGGCTGCTTTTGTAACCAATGCCAACCTCCGGAGAACAGAACCACTATTTCCCATGTGAATGAAACCTCCACACCCTAAGCTCTTTTGGATCAGAAAGCTCCCCTACTGAGAACACATCAGGAGCTGCTGAAGGCAGCATGGGGGAGAGGCCAGGGAAGCTTCCCACACCATGGCTGGCGTGGCCATACCTGGGTTGTGTTACTTAACTTTTAAAATAGTACTATTGCCTTGCTAGCTCAGTCACCAGAATACGAGATTCTTGACCTCATAGATATGTTGGGTACACAGGATAATATTCTGGGCGTGGCATTGTGGTGCATGCCTTTAATTCCAGCACTGGGGAGGTAGAGGCAAGCTTCACTGGTTTGGGGGTTGCATGGAATGAGATGTAAGATAACAACCTTTGCTTCTGTTCTGTGCTTCAGAAAGGCTCCAGGAGAGCCGTCAAAGCTCAGCTGGTCAAAGCACAAGCCTGCCTCCATGGATTCCAACCCTAGAACCCACAGTGGAAGGAGAGAACTGACTCTGGAAAGCTGTCCTCTAGCCTGTACACGCATGTACAGGCATGCACGTGCACACAAACACACACACACACACAGAGAGAGAGAGAGAGAGAGAGAGAGAGTTAACAAGTTTGAAAGAGGAAACTAATAGGTTTGATTAGTTTTCCCAGGTAGAACCCAAGGGGACAGATCTGTATGTTTTATAATCATGGATATGATTTTATTTCCGGCATGTGATCTAAGAAAGAACAAGGACCAGCCTCTGTGACGTGTGTGGTGTGAGACTGGTGGGTGAGCGGTGGGTGCTAAGGTGCTTTCCTTCCCGCCTCCGTAGGAGAGGCCAGCCTGTGCCCTGGAGACAGGCGCTGCCCACCAGCTACTCTTGCCTGAGAACTGACCCTGGATCTCAGAGTATTGTATATGATCTGATCAAGCCACCTCAGTCAGTCTATGAGTTCTCCAGGGAGGGAGGGAGGATTAAAAAGACAATTCGACAGCCCTGTAGCATGACCCCAACCAGTTCTGAGACTGAAGCAGGTTTATTTTTTTCCCAGTCTGCTTTTATACCAATTTAATTACATGCAAATAGTAAGATCAGTTCTAAGTTAAGGAACAAACAAGGCAATAAACAAAGTCCTATGATCGACCGTTTCTAGGGGTTTATCAGGATGACAAAGATATCTGAGCCTACTTCCCTGTCCTAGCCCAAAGTCACATTCCTGCCAGAGCTTACTTCTGAGTCCTGGCCCAATGTCAAATTCCTGCTAAGTTTCTAGAAGCCGTCCGAAAAGCTCTTCACAATGATCCCAGGTGTTTTGTTCTTATCTGGGTTTCCAGAAAGTTGATTTTTCCTATTTTGTTTTCTTGTCATAAAAGATTCCTGTTTAAAACTCTAATGTTGGGAAGGCAAGATGGTTCTGTGGGTAGAGGCATTTGCCACCACAGATGATCTCATCCAGCATCCAGAGGCCACGGGAAACAAAGAATCTACATCCACAAGTTGTCCTCTGACCAGCACATACGAGTTACATATACCAGATATGTTACATACAAAGTAGGTGCATGTGAGCACGCACACACACACACATACACACACACACACACACACATGCACACCAATCCTAGTGCTGAAAGACATCTACTTTTTGAAATCTGGTTATACTTTGTACTTTGCCTTGACGCTGCTCCTTGCTGCAGATTGAACTGTGTCTCCTCCAGCAGGAAAGTTCTAAGCCCTACTCCCTCAGAGCTGGGGCTGGCTTGGAAACAATTGGTACCAATGGAATTCACTACGAGGAGTCAAATACCGGAGCAGGGTGGGCTCTCTGTAGTGTGACCAGCACCCGTGTAAAACGTGGGAATGTTTGACACAGAGAGGCATGGAAGGGAGACACCATAAGGACCCAAAGACAAAGATGAAGGTGGTGTGCCTGCAAGCTAAGAAGGAAGCCCCAAGCCACCATAGCTTGAGTGAGGCCTGGAGCAGGTACCCTCAAACACCTAGCCACACCTCCATCCTGGTCTCTAGCCTTAAGAACTGGAAAGACTTGCTTCTTCAGCCATCGGCCGGCCGTGTGCTGTTTTTTTCATGCAGTCCTGGAAAACTAATACACACTAAAGCATTCTACAGTGCCTCCCTTTCTCCTATTCTACCTCAATATATACCTGTCATATCACCTCACTTCTACATTTTTTCGTTTGTTGCTGGTGGTTCTCTTTCTTTGAGACAGGGTCTCTCTCATAGGTATACCAGGCTGGCCTTGAATTCACTATGTAGCCCATGCCTGGTTCATGCAGTACTGTGGATGCAACCCAGGGCTTCGTGTATACCAAGCAACCACTCTACCAACCAAGCTGCATTCCCAGCCCTCACTTCTGCTTTTTCTGTTTCTCCTTCTTTTCCTTTTATATACATCTGGCTTTTCAGCTCCTTCCTCTGGCCAGACTCTCCTTGCACAGATAAAGCACCTGTTTATTGGCACTGGTCATTTTAGTGTGTCATACACTAGCGAGTCCCCTTCAGAGGCAGGGCCTCCTTGTGGCGTGGGCGTAAGCTCAGAACATCTGGGCTGGGTCAATGCCCCACACTCACGAGCTCCAGCTTCCTCAGAGCTGGGCCTTGCTAGGAGTAGGGCGGACTCCATCCAGAAAGCAGGACTTTCTCAGAATCCCAGTCCCATCCTCACCCACCGAACATCACTGTGTGCTAGCATTTCTGTCCAGAAAAGACCAAGGCTTCCTCAGCCCAGAGAGACGACGGACTTCCCGCTCGGAGTCTGTTGGAGGAAACCCAGCCATGGATCTGCGAAAAGTGTCTCCAGGCAATTTGCTCAAAGGCAGTGTCTGCGGCAAGGCTGGGGCTCATTTGTATACAGAAAAAAGTGTTTAGCACCTCAGGTATCTGATAAAGAAGCCTTGGGGTTGGGGTGGGGCTCCGAGGTCCAGCGGTGGCTGTTGGCTAACCCTTCCACTCTTCTTCCGGAACTTCCTCCTTTGATTGCAGAAGGTTTTATTGTTTGTTTTGGCGATTGCCATTTCTGCATTGATTTATACTAATCCTTAGAGTATACACCAACTCACCGTCTCACTTTTCAAACATTTTTTTAGATAACCATAGAAATATTAGGATTCTCTCTTCCAGATGTTCTTTTCGTTGACACGGTAAATATAGATGGTTCAAAACCCATTTTTTAATGAAATGTTTTCAGGGACAAGAGTCATTTACTGCTTGTCATTTTGATTTTTTTTTTTTTTTAAATCTTCCTTTCAGGGTTTGAAGGTCATTAAAATGAATGTGCATGCTTGCGTGCTCTGGTCTGCTTGCTTTCCTAGGAGAAGCCACTCAGGCAGGCTGGAATCCTGTTCATGGGTGGGGAGAGATGCTGTGAAAGATCCAATCTGTGGAGAATAAGACTGAAAGAGAGGAAGTAGGACGCTCAGTCTCCTTCTCTGACCTCGGAGTGCACAACATTCTGTGCATACACCATACACAATGTATCATGCACGCACGTGTGGCGCTCACACTCTGTGCATACTCCAAACACAAAGTATCACGCACGAGTAACTTCTGAAGGGAGAAGCACACTGCAGATTTTGAGTGGGTCGGAGGTGTTCGGCTGGCTGAGAGCCGGGACACAGAGTAAAGTCTATGCTTGTCCTCATGAATGGGAATAAGTTCCAGATGGGTTCAAAATTCCAATACATAAAATAAAGACATAAAAATAATACAAAAAATATGAATGAGAGGCCTAGGTGAAAACAGGGAACAAGGCCCGCTACCATGACATAGAAGGGAGGTAAGTCAACTAGGGCACTGGTAAGTCCAAGGATAGGTCAAACAGCAGCAGCTCCTCTGTGCATAAGTCTCTAAAAGTCACAAATAAAGCTAGAGGATTGTTCAGTTAAATGTCTCGCCTTCCTATGTGCTGTTAGAAAGACAGAAACATGTAAAAGCTACCAATAGAAAATTATTAGTGAGATATCAGCTGAGAGCCACTGGACCGTGTCCCTGTGGAACCGCTGAGTCAGCAGTGTTTGGGAAAGTGGGTAAAATGAGTATATGCCTGAGAAATAAAATGTGTTTCAGCCTTGTTTTCTTGCCTTCACTTCAGCACAAAATCATATTACATTAAACTTTTTTGCATGTAAGTTTATTTCACTGACACACTGGCTTATTTTACATTTATTTCTTTACTTGTCTGTTTTCATTGACAGAGAGAGAGAGAGAGAGAAAGAGAGTATGTGTGTGTGTGTATGTGTGTGTGTGTGTATATGTGTGTGTGTGTATGTGTATGTATGTGTGTACACATCAGAGGAAAATTCATAAGAGTTACTTTTTCTCTTTCTACTGTGTGGAACTCTGAGTGTACAAATTTCAGATTTTTTTTCCCAAAAACACAAATAGAATTAAGCTAGAAGATATAAAGTCGTTCATGTATTTTTCCAAACTTTTTTTTCTTCTAAAATATCCAAGATGGTCCATCAAAAATAAAACACATGGCTTTAATGAATGGCTTTTAAGATCACAGCATTCAGGAAGCTGAGGCAGGAGGATTGCAAGGCTCACTGCAGGGTGAGATGCTGTCTCAGAAAATAAGAGAGGGAGGGGAGGGAAAAAGGACAGTAAAAGAATTTAAAATGTACATATACACAAGTGAAATTTTACAGCTGTGTTCATTAGTCAAATCATATTAACTATTTCTAATAAAAATAATATTTTTTTCATACCTAGCATCCATTGTCCCTGTTGTAGACAGAAGGCAATGGGATGGTGCTTCATACCCTTGAAGCTTAGATGTGTGTGTGTGTGTGTATACATGTAAAATGCTACATACAATATATTTAAAATATCATTCTTATAGAGTAATGTAGGTATGTGTATAAAATTCTATACATGTACAGAAGTCATTTTAATCTTACAAAGAGAAATAGCATCTACACATAAAACATGACATATACAGAAGTTATTCTAATCCTTCTAGAGAGGGGGGTGTATACCTACATATGGAAAGGGAAAAGCATGCATTATTCATAGTGCAGCATGTTCCTCGGCTGCCATGTGCAATCACGAATGTTACTAATCTGGAAAACTCTCCAAAGTCAAGAATTCCAACACTAAAAGAAGCCAAAAAAAGTGGGGGAGGCACTCCACTCAACCGAGAAATCACACTTCCCATGCCAAAACATTGAATTCTTACTCCAAAGGGTGGGGCTTCCTGTCAAAGTTCTTCCATTCTGCAGGCCACCTCCCACCCCCCACCCTCCACCCCCCACCCACACGCCCTCCCACACACACCCCACACCCCCACACTCCCACACCCCACACCCCTCCCACACCCCAGTCAGCAGACAGGTCCTCCTGGGCCTCAGCAGAGCAAAAGACACCATCCTGGGGTTGGGACAAGGTCAACTTTGGTTTCAAGGACAGGAACTGAGAGGGGAGAGCCATTCTCCAGGAATGAAAGTGGTATTATTTAGGGTGTATGACCAATATATCCATATGAGGTCAGTTTTGAAGAAGGCATTGAATTCCACAGCATTTAAAGTCTAGTTATTTTTTTTCTTTTCTTTTTCTTTAAACAAGGTCTCTCACTCTGTAGCCCGGACTATCCTAAAACATGCTACATAGCCAGAGTAGCCTGCCTCAGCCATCCAACTGCTAGCTGGTATTATAGGTGTGTGTCACCAGGCTCAGCTGAAAAGCCACTGCATAATAAAAACAAATAGCAAACAAAAAATTCATGAAGAAAATAAGAGTATGCTAGACAATATATTTGTAACATCTATGATAAAAGGAGGCACAAACCACAAGACCATTGTCATGTTTCTTTGTTCATTTGTTTTTAAGACTTTAAAAAGTGTCCCCAAGAGCTTCCTGGGGTTTTAGCTAAAATCTAGTGTAAAAGTATCCTGAGAGGAAGATGCAAAAAAAAAAAAATCACATCAAACAGTAAAAACATATCTCTCTCTCTCTCTCTCTCTCTCTCTCTCTCTCACACACACACACACACACACACACACACACACACACACGCACACACACACATACACACACACACACACACACATCAAACACCACACACCTATCTACCCACTACTACATATTTCACACACACACACACACACACACAGACACAAGCACACACGCACCACGTCACACACTATTCAAACAATTGCACAGCCCCGGTCTTCCAGATAAAAGGGTTCATGGTAGACACCCTGGGTGCACTAAGGACCCAGTGTTGTCCAGCACAGGGCACCTGGCTTATGGAAGAGATAGGAAGGAGGCCCACAGGGCAAGTGCAATAGGAAGAGCTGAGAGGACCAGGGGCTTCCAGCCTGAGGATGCTAGGTTGGGGGAGTCACTGACTCTGTCCCTCCACTAAGTGAGGAAACCTTCTCTGTACCCTTGATATGTGAACAGCAACAACACTGGGTGAGCAGTGACCATCGCAGTTGCTCGGAGGAAGCACAGAGGGCAAGCCGGCTCCTGAGCCGGGTGCCTAGCAGGATGCCTGCACATCCTCAGGGTGAAAGTCAAACACAGCTATTTTAATTGACCGCACCCTCCCCTTCAGCACAGAACTAAAACCATCAGCCAAGTAAATCACACCATTTTTTCTAAGAAGTTGTCTCTAGGACATCATTTCTTCTATAAAGCACACGGACTAAAAGTTGTCTCTTACCATTCTTAACTTAAAGCAGCAATAAATACAGAACTAACATTTCAGGACAAATAGCCAATGAGCCTAAGAATAATTTATTCTTATTCCCCATTAACTGTGCTAAGCACCTTTCTATTTAATGGAAGACTTTATAAATCACCATAAAGAAGAAGTATTTCTGGAACCAACCTTCAGAAAAGATGCTATGTGTTACCATACTGTAGATTTCTAGTCACTCCTCAGAACCCTCTGGGCATCGGATTCAGGACTGGCTTATTTTCACTGCCGCCTAATTGAATTTAGAATCACTTAGTAGACAGTAGCACACGGTGCCGGATGTGTCTGTGGGTGTGTTTCCAGAGAGGGGACAATTCACTCTGGATACGGGTAGTACCTTACTGCAGGCTGAGGTCCTAAATGGAAATATAAGGAGAAAAGCCACACATCCCAGTCCCCTCTGGGTGTCCTACCTACTGCCCAGCCAGAAAATGGACAGACAGCTCTCTTCCACCACGGTCTGCTGTTGAAGTGTCCTGCCCAAACACATGAGAGCAAAGGATTGCAGGTGGAGCCCTCCGAACTGTGAGCCAAAACAGATCTCTCCTCCCTTCAGCTCTGTCAGGCACTCCGGTCATAACCATGAGATAGAACAATTCCCCAAAGATACCAAAATCTGGGGTACCCCTTCAGTCTTCAAGGTATTTCCCCTCCCCCTACAACCTTGTAAGAGGAAAATTGATGTTGATATAGGCGACTTCTGCACCCAGAAGCACGAATAGCTGTGCCTGGCTGCATGCAGTTGGTCACTGACCACTTCGCAGACCTGTCTCTGCATCCTAACTCTGACTTTATGGACACTGGTGGTGTCCTTAAAATGGGATCGTAGTGGTGTCCCCATTAGTAGAGAGTTGATCATTTTTTGTCGCCATGAGAATCCTTGCTGAGCTTTCTTTAAAGCTTTCTATAGTGTCACAGGAAGACTAGGAATGTTCAGCCAATCAGAAGCCTCAAAGCTGGGCTTCTGTGTCAAACTTGCAAGAGGTGGGATTTGTGGCCGGAACCAATCATCAGAAGACTGATCTATGGTTTGACAGTTGGCCCTGGCTGTGACGTTCCATGTCCGACTCTCAGACTCAGTTTCCCCTCTTGGGAGCAGTGAAGGTGATTGCTAGCATCTCTACTTTCTATGCATCTACCCTGTTAACTCATCCATCTCTGTCTTTGAACAGAAGACAATTATGAAGCACTGTTGTAAATAAAGCTCTGTCCTATGATAAAGCACAGAGCCACGGCTTTGTATAGGATGTCCCCAACAGCCAAACTCCAGACTAGGTGAGAAAGACAGCACCACACAGCCAAAACTTGGAGGGAAGAGCAGGACTTGAGCCTCTCATAAGGGACATTGGGTCAGTGAGGTAGGTGGACTGCCTGGGCAGAGCCTACATGCCCAGGCTGGCTGCAACCATAGTCAGACATAGTGAGATTCCCAAGGGGGCTTGCAGAAAATTACCCTACAATGGAAACTACCATCCCACCCCCAAATTATCACTAATTAATCAAATGCCGTAATGAACAAATATGGCAGACCCTGTAAATCTGAATTTTTTCATTGGGAAAAGAAATAACTGAATTGACACACAGAAGTCCATAAGCTCTGCATAAATACATATGCAGATATCTAGAATATGCATATTCTTTTTTTTAAAACTGCCAACAGTGAAAATCTCACCAAATAGGATGAAGTTTCAGGATACTGTTCATTTGTGAGTTTTGCCTAGATTTGATTGGCGAGGAGGGCAATGGGTGAAAAGGCTTCATGTTCTGGCCACACAGCCTTGGAGCAAGTTCACTGCTCGTGTCCCAGGATATCTTTAAGGAGGTTCTGAGAGGTTCTAAGGAGGTTCGTGTCTACAGAGCAGATTCAGGAAGAATGATGTTCTAGGTTCCACCTGGAGATGGTTCATTTGAGCTGTCAACTTGACTGGAATTAGAATCAGCCTTGGAGACACAGCACCTTGTCCATAATGATCCTTCCCAGAGAGACCTGCCCTAAATGTGGACAGCGCCTTCTTCTAGTTGGCATCTGAACCATAGGTCTTTATTGTCAACTTGGTGGGATTTAGAATCACCATGGACTCAAGTCTCTGGGCAAGTCTGAGAGGGGTTTTCTAGATTAAGTTAAGTGAGGCAAGTGTCTCCCATCTTAAGTGTGGGTGACACCATGCTTGGGTCTGGGGTCCCATACCAAAGAAAATGGGGAAGTGAGCTGAGTACCAGTGTCCATCTTTCTCTGCTTTGGCTGCAGATAGAATGTAACCTCTTCCTGGCACTCTTGCCTCCATGATGCCCCTGCAATGGGAGATGTGCTGGAAGATCAGGAGCCAATTCTCCCATCCTTAAGTTCAGCTACTTTGTCACAGCAATAAGAAAAGTGTCAATTTACGATCCAAAGAAGAAGCAGGGGCTGCCTGTCTGCATATCTATCAGGGCTGCTACCACCCTCCCCTGATAGCAGACTTCAGGCTTCTTCAGCCTCCCAAAGGGGATTAAATGTCAGCAGTTCTCCTGGGAGCTTCCAGGCCTGCACTACTGCTTTGAGACTGCTGAGGTGTCTCCAGCTAGCCATTGCTGGACTACCCAACCCACATGGGAAGCCCTCTTTATTAGATACATATGTTCTACAATGTGGACGTGCCAAGGGAGCTGCTAGATCTTACTCCTTTAGGACAGTTCCTAAGGTGACAGAGGAATAGCAATGACTCGGGTCTTCCTGTTGCAAGGGCCACACTGCCCAGAGAGCCATGTACGCAGTAGTGGCTGCAGCAGAGGAGTCCCAGACATGCAAAAGTTCCACCCGTCTTTACACATACTTCCATCCTGGCTTCACTCTGTCTTTCATTTCAGTTTCCCTGGAGGACAATATCTAGTCATTTGCATATTCATTATTCAAACCCCTAGTTTTTTCTTTCTTTCACTTCACACTATCAATCACCATGAACTATGTTTTGGAACAACTCCTTTCCAGAGGCCACATTTTCTGCATTGCCACTAACTAAAGAAAAATGACATTTTATCGAGGAAAGTTCACTGTCACAATTTAAGTTGTCCCCAGAGCTATTAAACCTCTGGTCCTAAAAGCTGTATATATTTTATGACCCACTTCCTGTTAACAGGCCCTAAATCCTCTGTAAAGAAGTGGCCATTAACCAGAGGAATGTTTTCCAGCAGTTAGATCTCATGGCAAAGTCCCTGGGAAGGCATGTCTCTTGTGGGATTGACTTGTTTAGCCTCAGGAGCTGGCTCCCTGTTCTGTCTGTCAACAGGAGTTTCCAGTGAGGCCAGGAGGGCCTGTCCTTGATTTCATTTCCTTCCTATACTCAGTCTCCCTACCTCTTTGATATGAGTTCATTATGTAATGTAGATGTCACGTATAATAGCACTTGTCTGTCACTCAAAACACACACTGGAAAACAAAGAACAACTTCCTAGACCCTGTTCATGTCTACCTGCATGAGATATGAACAGAGCTTTGTATGTAGCAGCATACTGCTGGGAGAAGGTAGATGATGATGAAGAAGGAGAAGAACAAGAAAAAGAAGAAGGAGGAGTAGGAGGAAAAAGAAGAAGAGGAGAAGAAGGAAAAGAAAGAGATATAGATATAGATAGATAGGTAGGTAGATAGGTGGATAGATGACAGGTAATATATACATGATAGGTAGGTAGATATATGATAGATAAGGCTAATAATAGATGATAGATAATAGGTAAATGATAGAAAAATAGATGATAGATAAATAGACAACAGGGATAGATTGTCCTAATATCTGTGTAATAGAATAGTATCATTTGACCTTTACAAAAGAGAGCCTACATTCAACGTAGATGAAAATAAACAGCAGACACTACATTCAGTAAAATAAGGCAGGGAAAAAGAAAAAAGACTACATATTCTCACGATGTGTAAAAGTAAGCAAAGTCTAATACTTAAAGAGGAAGGCCGTGATTAGTAGGGCTCAGGGGGAGGGCATTTATCACTCAGCCTAAGGGCTGAGCTCCATCCCTGAACCCACATGATGGAAAGAGAGAACTAACTCCCCCTACAAGGCACCCTCTGGCTTCTACCCACAAAGAATAAATAACAAACAAACACTACTTATTTATTTTTTAAAAAATGTGATTATCAGGGGCAAGGAGAGAAAAAGATAAAACAGAGAGATATGGGTGAAGGCCGAGCTGCCTGTAGCACCAGGAACTGGTCTAGACATCATAGGTTCAGCACAAGAACCATATTATAATGAAATTCACTGAGAAAGATGAGCTTAAATTGCTCTTACAATACATGCCGCATGGAGATGCCTAGCAACAGTAACCTATTCTCTAAGTATCCAACCCCAAACACCAACAATAAAGAGGAAAGCCCTTTGCTTTTCAGGACTTGGTAATGTTTTTAACTTTTAAGACCTGTTGAGGGGGAACTGGTTCAAGCCGGTGTCGCTCTGGAAACAATCAGGAGCACAGTAGTGCTCCACCGGATTCTCTGTTTTGTTGTGACCACCATCAGCAAGAGAACGAGCTTCCTCCCACACTCCCCATCCCCAGCCACAGCTGGGAATTCCCCAGAGAAGCCGATGAGATCATGTACAGTTTCCAGTTTCCTGTGGTGATTGGGGACTTAAGTGTCCAGGCAGAATGCACAGGGCTCCCGTCCCAGCTGGGGCTCCATGCTTGCGGCCTCCCATGTAAAACTGTGAAGGTTCCGTGGGACTCTTGTTCCTCTAGGGCTCAGCTCTAAGAGAAAAAAAAAGTCCTCAGTCTTGGAGTGGCCTGTGTCATACTCGAGTGTGTAGTAGGTCCATGCCTCCCTGGAAGGGGACTACGCCTAAGGATAATTGAGAGATTCAGACGTCCATCTGTGTTTGCACACAGTGTGACCAGCTCGTCCTCATTTGTCTGTGATATGTTTGAGAAGCAACTTAGACCTGAGAAAACCAGCATATGGGTTATGTTCTACGGTTGGGCACCCTGTCTGTATCTTCTATGTCCTTTGTTCTCTACCCTAGAGACCTCTAGGTTGAGGGTGAGAGATGTCATTACCTCTCCTCCTGAAGACATCTGAGCAACTCAAGCAGCCTCACCCCTCCATTCAGAAATCTATGTGGAGTTGATGTTGTAGCTCAGTGGTAAAACACACACTTTGCATGTATAAAACCTGAGTTCAGTTCCCACCAACAAAACAGGAAGAAAAATTTACATAAACAAGGACATGCCTACCATCATGAGATGTCTTCTACCATTGTTTAAGAGTCTGAAGTATGCCGGTGGTGGCGCACACCTTTAATCCCAGCACTTGGGAGGCAGAGGCAGATGGATTTCTGAGTTCCAGGCCAGCCTGGTCTACAGAGTGAGTTCCAGGACAGCCAGGGCTACACAGAGAAACCCTGTCTTGAAAACAAACAAAACAAAACAAAACAAAACAAAACAGTAAGAGTCTTAAGTAACCAAGCCAGGCTTCCCCTGGGTGGGAGAGCTTGTCAAGCACAACCCAAATGATCTATGTCTCCCAAAACCTGTCTCCACATACAGGCCAACAGAACAGGGCAACGCCTGTCCAGGCATAGTAAGACATACTTCCTGCTTCCCCCACCTGACTGGACAACTTCGCAGTCTCCTGTAGCAGCTGCGCGCTGTCTGAAGTGTTTTCTCCCCCTTCAGATCTTTGTACTGTGCTTCATGCCTGTACTTCATTCTTGAAAAAAAAAAAGTCTCTCTAGAGGGAACATGGTCAATGGATATGTTGAAAGGCCCCCACTCCATACCTGTTACAAAGACGGGAGGTGGCAGTGTTGGGGAAATGGAGCCCTGGCAGAATTGTGAGGCCATTCTACTTCCCTGGTAAGTTGTTTTAGGAATTTCTTACAAACCAAACATGTATCTCCCCTTTGTTTCCACAAATCTACTGCTGCCTAAAGTCTGCCCACAGTAAACAGAAGCGCCACCGTATTCACAAAGGGCACATAGAAAAGTATTCATAGCACCTTTAATCATAACAACCCAAACAGGAAAATAGGAAATGACTCAAATATCCATTACCAGGAGAATTAAGAGAAGAAATCAAACTCAGCAGTGTTTCCACACAGTGACTGCTACACTTAACTGTGAGGAAAGGCTAAGGTCTGATTCAGACAGCAACGTAGATGGCTCCTGAAGACATGTTTACCTCAGACGCAAGAGGCAAGAGTAGGTAGCTATCTATAGACTGGGGAAGAATCTCCGTGATAGAATGCTTCCTTTAGCACACCCGTGGCTCTGGGTTCAAACAAGGAATGTTCCCCCTAGTTAGGCCCAGGCACTTGAACATGTGATTCCCGTACTGTGAGTCCGTGCTGTTTGGGAGAGACTCAGGAAGTCCGGCCTTGCTGGAGGAAGTAGTCACTGGGGGAGGGCTTTGAGAGTACACAGCCCGACACTACTTCCTGTTTCCTCTCTCTGCTTCATTCTTGCGGTTGAGGATGTGAGCGCTCAACTTCCTGCTTCAGCTGCTGTGCCTCCCTCAGGCTGCTACGCCTACGCCCCTGTGCCATGGTGGAATCTCACCCTCTGGAACTGTAGGCCAGAAAACCTCCTCCTTAAATTGCCTTAGCTATGGTGTCTTATCACAATAGAAAAGTAACTACAGGGATCCAGTGGTAGGAACTTTCTTAGCCCAGATGTCAGCAACCACAGAGACTTACAGCACTGCGATGTCATAGGTCCTCAAAGGTTAACACGACTTAGTGGCTCTTGAGTTTGTTGCCTCAAACTGATAATGATGAAAACCGTGGACAAGTGGCAATAAGTGACATGAAAACAAGTTTTATTGAGAGAAATTAAATAAATATAAAAGATACCCAGGAGAGGCCCAAAGAAGAAGCACATAGCTTAGCTTCCGGCCTGCATCTTTTTAATGAGACTTATGGAAGAAGCTGGACAGCAAGGGTTGAGGCAATTGCTATGGAGACTGAACACATCTCTGAGCATGGGGCTGAGTGGTTCAAAGGCTAAGAGCAGCTGTGCTGGCAAAGGACCTTGGTTCCATTCCCAGCCACCTCATGGCAGTTCACAACTATCCATAACTTTGGTTCCAGACGATCCAAGACCCTCTTCTGACCTCTGTGGCATCAGGCACACATAGGATGCACATATATACATTCAAGCAAAACACCCATATTCAAGTATGCATACAATAGAATAAATTAATCTAAAATAAAAAAAAAAAATTCCGAGTGCCGGGCGGTGGTGGCGCACGCCTTTAATCCCAGCACTTGGGAGGCAGAGGCAGGTGGATTTCTGAGTTCGAGGCCAGCCTGGTCTACAGAGTGAGTTTCAGGACAGCCAGAGCTATTCAGAGAAACCCTGTCTTGAAAAAAACAAAAAAAACAAAAAACAAAAAAAAAGAAAAAAAATCTGAGCATATTACAAGCCAAGCCAGTTAGGGACCCTATACTGTATACTTTCTTCTGACGCAGCCAGGGAGATAGATGATCATGGATGTTCACACGCTGCTCGCTCACTTAGGGCATGGCTGTCCATCTCTAACTTCTGTTTCGGTAGCTGCTGACCTTAACTGTCTGCTGGCCATTAACCCTGACCAGGATCTGCTCTCCAACCTTTCAAGTGCTGCTAACTCCAGCCTGCTCTGGTGGGTGTCTTTCTGGCTGTTCACTAGACTAGGCTCTCTGTATGGCCAGCCTGTAGTCTCTACCGTGGGTCTGCTCCATTACCACACACAGGAAGCTAACTGCTACCACGGCATCGGTCCATAGCTGCTCTGTCTCCTCCTCCCATATCACAAGTGTCCTCGTTGCAAGCTTAACCCACATGCAGTTAGATACTGGTAGACAGGCTGCCCAGGTAAGCAAGCCAGAGCCGTGCTAATAAAGGAAGCAAGAAGGAACATTCTGGAGTGATTGAGATGCCTTACGTCTTCCTAGGGGTGCTGGGTTCCCGTTCGTCAAAACTCACCAAACCGAACACTTATTATTTGAGCTTTGTATATGCAAAAGTATTTCTACAGCCAGTGAGATGGCTCAGCAGGTGAAGGCCCTTGCCACCCAGCATGATGACCTCAGCTTGGTACTCGGGACAGTGTGAAAGGAGAGAAGTGGCCTCTGACCTCCACAAGTGCACTGCTGCACACACTCCCCAGGCCTTAAATAAACAATGTGGTAAGGGCCAGAGAGAAGGCTAAGGGGCTGATAGCACTTGCTGCTCTTACCAAGGACTTGGGTTTAGTTCCCAGGATCCACACCAATTACTCACAACTGCCTATAACTCTAATTCTAGGGGATTCACAGCCTTGTTCTGGCCTCCAGTGACACCAGACACACACCTGGTTCACACGCTCAAGCCCACACAGATAGCATAAAATAAAACAGGAAATCTTTTTTTTTTCTTTTATTTGAGTAATAAAAAAAGTTCTGAAAAGAATCTTTGAGTCAAAAACTTTCTGTAAGGTTCTATTCTATACTTATCTATACGTGATACGTGAAAGTGAAAACAAGCAAAGTAATTCCTATGTAGTAGGGATGGCGGTAGACTGGAAATGGGGCTGGATCTGTGACTAGAAAATGACACATCTGTGCTTCGGAGCCGGGAACATTCATTCTCAGCCTTGAGCAAGGCTATTGGTTCGTAGTCATTTGTGAAAGCATGCATTCACACGGTCTCGTATGTCAATTTCAGCATGTAAAAACATTTTAAAAACACACTAACAGTGTTCCACGAACACTAAAAATACATGAACAGTGTTCTGCTCGGCTCCACAGTCCTGTTTCATACCCCGTCTCGTCTCCCTTGTCCTTTTGACCCACTTTCCCACGAATTTCTTTGAAATGAAGTGGATTAGTTCTCTTTCAGGGGCTCTCCCCCCTCCAGGTTTTAGGTTTTATTAAAAACCTTATCACAGTATTTTTTAAATGTGTACCTTTTTATTTATATAGAAGGTAAGTTGATGTAGTAATAGATAGAAAGAAAGACAGATGATAGGTGATTGGGAGATAATAGGTGGCAGATGGATGATAGATAGATAGATAGATAGATAGATAGATAGATAGATAAGTAGAAAGATAGATATGGGAGGCAGGGAGATAGGTTCCTATGCACACTGCATTTTCAGGATTCTGGGATAATCAGATTCTGATTATTTTACTTTCTTGGCTCAGAAGCTTCCAGTTTCTATGGTAATGTACCACCTCCAGCCATACCTGATGTTCTGAGATCCCTCATAATTGGACTGTGACATTTGATTTCAAATTCCCAGCATGAAACTGAGCGCTCAGCTCATCGCTTTGACAGTGTGTTTTACGGTGAAATGCAAATTGCTATGCATTCACAAGACACATCAAACATGTCTGAAAAACGTTGAGTATTCTGAAAGGGGTGGTAGTGCTAGCTTTTGCTAGAACTATCCACAGGAGGGGCGGGCATGGGTGGGTACAGGCGTCACCCAACTCCAAATCTACACAGAGGGTAGATTCCTGAAAGTACCAGAGGGACTCGTATTTAAAACTTGCTTTTAAACATACTCTGTGATCATCATACCAGAAAAGCAAGACTCCAATGTGCACATTGTATATTCAGCCTGTTTTAAGAAAAGGGGAATAAGGAATCATGAGTGCTTTGTAATTCACTCCTGATTTCTTTTCCATGTCTCCAGAGAATGTGCTTGTGTGCAGGACTTTGGTCACAGCGAGGCTGAGAAGAAGATAAAGGAATACAGATGGCCTCGTTCATCTCCATGCGTCACCAAGAAGTCTGTCAGGTTCTCCGGCTGGTCCTCCAGGACTGAGCTAAAGTGATTAAAGCACATGATCAGAAGCCCCTCCCAGACCCAGGAGGGCAGTGCCACAAAAGACCCGTTGAACATTGCCTGCTATTCCCTGCTCTGTAGCTATTTCCCATAGACCCAGGAGGGCAGTGCCACAAAAGACCCGTTGAACATTGCCTGCTATTCCCTGCTCTGTAGCTATTTCCCATAGAAGCATCCTCCCTCCTGGAGACTCACACACTCACCACATCCACAAGAACTTACAAGACCCTCCAGGCTCCTTCCTGAGGTCTGTAGTAGTGGGCAAGAAATGGGGGAGGGGAGAACTTCCCAGTGAGGTTTGCCTGCATTCTCACTCTAGCTGGGGTCCGCCTCTTTTCAGAGCTCCAGTCACCTCAGTGACCCATGTTCCTGTAAGCAAACCAGCAAGCTCCTTGCATCACCAAGTGGGAATCTCTCCTTAGTCTGGGTAAAGGGTAGTATCTGTGAGAATCCTCAGGAAAAGTAACACAGAATAAGAAGCTCGCCGGGCAGTGGTGGCGCACACCTTTAATCTCAGCACTTGGGAGGCAGAGAAAGGCGGATTTCTGAGTTCGAGGCCAGTCTGGACTACAGAGTAAGTTCCAGGACAGCCAGGGCTACACAGAGAAGAAACCCTGTCTCAACCAACTTCCCACTCCCCCCTCCCACCCCCGAAAAAGAATAAAAAGCTCTTTAAGGACCAGCTTCAGGGATGCCAGCTTTTCCACTGGTGTGTAGACAACTTGCTTCTGCCCCATGAGCCTGGCTAGTCCATTTCAAATTCTAAATACAGAGCATATTAGTTGCTTTTCTCTTGTAATAAAACACTATAACCAAGGCAACGTATGGAAGGAAGAGTTTATTTGGGCTTGCAGTTCCTGAGGAATAAGAGTCAGTCATGACAGTGGGATCAGGGGCTGGGGAGATGGCTCAGCAGTTAAGAGCACTGACTGCTCTTCAAGAGGTCCCAAGTTCAATTCCCAGCAACCACATGGTGGCTCACAACCATGTGTAATGGGATCCGATGCCCTCTTCTGGTGTGTCTGAAGACAGCTATAGTGTACTCATATACATAAAATAAACAAAAGATTTTTAAAAAAAAACAAACAAACCATGATTTGGGGGGGAAAAAGTTCCCATCATCAAAGGCAAGCACAAAGCAGAGAGCAGAATAGAAGTAGGTCCAGGATTTAAACTCTCACTGCCTGATTCCAGGGACATATGTCTTCCAACAAGGCCACACTTCCTAAGCGTCCCCAAAACAGTGTTGCCAACAGGGAGCTGAACCTTCAAATACTGAAGCCTATGGAGAAATACTTCACATTCAAACCATCACACCCAGCTATCATTTCAGTAACACGCTTGGCAATGAAAATCTCACGGCTTCAGAGACAGCCCCTGGGAGAAGTCGATGCTACCTTGCCTCATTCTTAGCAGCAAGCCTTTGTCAAACCAAGCTTAGGAACAGAAGCCAAGGAGAGCAGAGAGCTAGTGTCCAACCCCGACCATGGGTGAACCTCCCCCACTAACGTTCTTTTGTACATAAGATGACAAAGGACAATTGCACCAACACAGCCCAGTGATGCATGACCCAAGGACCTAAGGCACCAGACACAGTCTTTGTCCTAATTTGTTACCTACTGCTGTAATAAAGACCTTGGCTGAAAGCAACATGAGGGGGAACAGGCTTACTTCATCGTATAGCTTATGGTCTGTCATAAAGAATCTGGAGGCAGAAACTGAAGCAGAGGCCATGAAGAGGTGCTGCCTACTGCCTTTCTCCCCATCGCTCACTTAGCCTGTTCTCTTATAGGACCCAGGACCAGCTGCCTAGAAGTGGCACCGCCCAGAGTGGGCTGGACCCTCCTACACCAATCATGAATCAAGAAAACATCCCATGGTCTTGCCTGCACGGCAATCTGATGAAGCCATTTTCTCAACTGATGCTCTCTCTTCCTAAATGACCCTGGCTTATGTCAAGTTGACAATAAACAAACAAACAAACAAACAAACAAATAAATAATTTAAAAAATTTTTTAAATTTAAATTTATAAAATCTAGCCAGTGTAGCCACCAAAGGTCACCCCCAGAACAGTGGCTTGGAGTTTGTCGTCTGATGCCAATGAAGACTAAGAACATGGACTCTTTTGGGGGTGAACAAAGCAGAAGCTTTATTGAGGAGAACTAGGGAAGACTGAGAAAAAGAGGGTCAGTGAAAAATTAGGGAAAAGTAAGAGAAACTCTGGAGTATGTGGGAGGGGGGGAGGATCCAAGCCACCACCCTTTCTTCCAGGGATTTTATAAGTCTATGGCAGGACCAAAGGATGAGGTGATTGCTATGGGACTGCCTAGTTCTCTGGAGCTACCACAGGAGAGTGAACTATGATAGCTTACCAGCTAATGGAGGGATCACTTAATCTGTGCCTGCTTCTCCCCACCCCCTGACCCAACCAAGGAGATATTCAGAAGCTGTTCACATATTCCCATCCAGCTAGGGGTGGTTGAAGTGCTGACCTTGACTGTCTGTGACTGTTCTTGCCGACCGACACTACCATCGCCCAGCTTGCAGGTGTCCTGCCATCTGTTAAGGAGGCTGCATCCTCTCTGTTCTCACATTTACACCATCAGCTTATAGTTTCACCATGGCAGAGGGCTACCTCTATCCCAGCCACCAAGATCTAGCTGCAGTCTTTCTTGGTTACCTCGTTTACCTCTTTTGTCTGGGAGGTGATCTGGGGTTCCACCTCAGTTGAAGCTCCTCATGATTTGTTCCATCCCAGTTAGTTTCATTAGAAACAAGAGCAAACAAAATATAATAGCTATTTACACATGTTCCTTCAGGTGAGCAGCAGGCATACCCTCACGGTCCCAGAACCCTACTCGATCCACTTCCCCATGTAGCTTGGTTGTCTCACGTCCAACTATCAGCTCCTGTAGTCACATTCCTCACTGTTCTAGATCTTGCCTTGTTAATCCTTTGTGGTAGTTTGGATGAGAAATGTCTCCCAGACGCTCTGGTATTTGAATACTCCATATCCGATTGATGGCACTGTCTGGGGAGGTTTAGGTGGTGTGTCGGTACTGGAGGAAGTCTGTCACTTCAGGCAAGCTCTGAGAGTTTATAACCTTGCCCACTTCCATTTCCCTCTCTCTGCATTGTGCTTGCGGTTGAGGGTGTGAGCTCTCTGCTTCCTGTTCCTGCTACCCTGCTTTCCCACCATGACGGACTCTTATTCTTCCGGAACCATAAGCCCCAAGCAATGCTTTCTTCTGTGTTTCATCACAGCAACAGCAAGGTGGCTCGCATGCCCTGAATCTTCATTTTCATCTCAGCTTCTGTTCTACAACACACGAGCAACTTAGAGTTTTCACCATGCCCCTCTTCTCTCACTAGCCACAGAGAACTTATTATATCAGGCTAACCTCAAACAGGGTGGGCAAGAAGACACTGTCTTTGGTGAGCTCAGGACTCAAGAGGGTGTGGAGGAGGCATGAGGGCTTCCTTTGAACCTAAAAGGTCCTCTGTTCAGAAGTTGCAGGTAGCAAGGACCTCCTCTACTATGCCAAGGTCCTCTAAGGACCCACACACACCTTCAGCCATGAGCCATGAGCTGGTCTAGGAGGTGGGGAGAAGGAGCCTGTGTCACATGACACTGACCCTGGCATGACCCCGAACTTCTATGAACATGTGACCCTAAATCGATTTTGTGTCTCTTCTGGAAAGAAAAGCAGCAACTCGAACTCCACTCGGTGCACTCCATTTTTGGCCCAACGAAAAAATTCTAATAGTGAAAGACCAGTCCCTAGAATTGAAAATACGAGTGCCAAAAAAGTGAATAATGAAACTTCTCAATAACTGTTAAAGGTGACAACTGGGTAGGTGGATACCAGATGGCTGCTTAAGAATAATTGCTGGGTGAGCTTTAAAGGTGCAAATTGCTATTCAAAGAACCCTGGGTTTTAGACAAACTCCCACAGACATCTTGCAAACATATCCTCCAGCTGGGTGAGTAATGAAGGCCAACTCGTCAGGGGTCAGTCCTATGCAGTAGGGGAGTATCCTTCGTCCTTAGTAGCCTAATGAATTAATGGCTTTTGTGTGCTCGGGGGCTAGGTTGGTTCGGTGCTTCTCCTTCTTTAGCCAGCACTTAGCAAAGGGCACGTGGATTATCCGAGTCATAGCTTTCAACGATAAATATCAAGTGCCAGGTTTTCTTCCTAGGCATTTGGGAACATGTCCAACGATGAGCTGGGGCTTGCTAGTTACACAGGAGGCATGTATGTTCATTGTAATTACATTAAGCAGCTAGGACTGGGCAGGGTAGGTAGTTGGAGACACAGAGATACTCTATGGCTAGATATGAAGGCCATCAGGTTTTGGTTCATTATCACAAATCATTCAGTTTTATGGACTTCAACGAGAACATCATATCTCCACCACGCCTCGTGTCAGACACTTTTCTTTAGTTCCGCCTAGCTCACCGCACATCCAGGTCTTGCTCAGAGCTGCCTCTCTAGCCTTACAGAGAAGAGAAGAACAGAATGCTTCTCTGAAAAACAAGTGACGTAAGGCAGGCACAGATGAGTTTGGTCCCCTGGAGTCACTCGTGACCAGAGACCATCCACAGGTGTGCCAGTCCCTGGAGGTTCACCAGGGACCAGGAGCAAACCTTGCCTGCGGGGTATCACTCCACCCTCAAATTGCTTTCTGCACTATGTAGAAATCACCCAACTGAGAATAATTGACCTATAACATCTAAGAAAATAACTTCATGGCTTTTAAGTAATAGGCCTATCTAAAATAAATAAATAAATAAATAAATAAATAATAACAGGCATTTATTTTGCTCTCCAACAGTATGCCAAAAATTTAAGTCCTAACTCACCAAAGAGATTTGTGAGTAGCTCACTGGAGCAAATCTACTTCGTCTTGCCAAAGAAAGTGCTGGAAAATACCCAGTTATGTTGGATCACGGTTTTTAAGACAGTCGATAACTGGTCTAAGTTAGGTATCTAAAACCAGAAAACTGCATATGTAAATTGAAGAAGGAAGAGGGTGCGGGTACACTTGTCGTGCACAGGCTTAAAGTTCTTCAAACCACAATGGGAACCAGACTAGACAATTCCCTCAAACACCAGAAAAGGCACCCATGGGGTTGCCTGATAAAGCGTGCATTTGTGCCTGTGTGAGTGTGTATCCCTGTGTCAGATGTGTGCACACTGGGTGCAGCCACCATCTCTTACCTGCTGTGAACCAAAAAATAAAAAACTAAAAAATTTTATTCTGCATCCTCAAGGTTCAAGCTTCTGTCGTGGGTTGGTCTAGCTGGAGCCCCTCTCGCAGATTATCTGTGCACATCTATTCTCCCATAAGTGTTGTTAAAATCAGAACCACGAAAGACACAACAGAACTCAATCCATCATTTTGTAGCAAAGCCCAAAGCCAAATAATCTTTCGCTGCTGCTGTTAAAATCGCTCCAGTCCCGTGAGGTCAGAGTAGCTCTTATTTTCTTCTGAGAAGTTTTATAAACAAACCTTCACAAAAGGATGTCTGTGAAGTAAATGTTTAAAGGCATATCGGGCTATAAAAGTACTCCATTAATAAATATTTAGGGAAAGCCAAGTGTTTCTGAATATAGCATCATTATAAGTGAGGTTCAGAGCAAGATCCAAAAGGAGGGTGGGAGTGGGGCTCAACTGTGGGGCACTTGCCTGGCCTGTGTGAGGACTGGGACCATCCTCTGAACTTCAAAACAAACAAAGAAAACCTCTCTAATTATAAATGTTGAATAAACATTTATTAGCAGACAGTAATGAGCTGTTAAATGTTGAGTCAATTTTAATTTGTTGTTTCAGTGTGATGGCTAATCAGGGTTGTCAACTTGACTGCATCTGGAATCAACTGAAATCCAAGCTGCTGGGTGTACCTGTGAGGGATTTTTCTTGATCAGATTAATTGAAGCAGGAAGGCCCACTCTGAATGTATATGGCACCTTCTGGTGACCATCCACATACGCACCAGGAAGAAGGATAGCTTGCTCTTTGCCTGCCTGCCTTCACTCTCACAGGTGAGTTCTTCTACTCTGCTGCTGCAACATCCCTTTACTGATACTAGATTCAACATCTTCAGGACTCCAGTGCAGCCTGAAGATCAGCAGCTCTCCAGGAATCCTTCCAGGCTTCAGGACCAGACTGAGACTGAGACATCCAGCCTCATGGACTGAACTACTGGGTCCTCAGCCTCTCCAGTATGAGAAAGCTATTGTTACACTATCTAGGCCACATCCTGTAAGCTAACCTAATACATCCCCTTTTCATATATATCCATTCCCTCAGCTCTGTCCCTTTAGAGAACCTTACCTAATGCATTCAGGAGTCTAAATTTGTTCAAGCAAGATGAGGGAATTCTTAACTCTTAGCAAACTAAAATGCACTGCAAGCAAAACACATGGGTACAGACCATTGAAAGGCAACGAGGGAGGCATGAGGAGACAATCGCGTGCCTGAGTCAGGATAGAGAGACAGAAATTATGGGACGTTGGGGGGGGGAAAGTAAGTAGCCCTCCGCTCTAGCGCCTAATTCAGTGGTCCTCAAACTTCCTTTAATACGATTTCTCAATTGTGGTGACTCCCAACCATAAATACATTTTTGTTACTACTTCAGATCTGTAATTTTGCTACTACTATGAATCGTCATGTGAATATCTGCGTTTTCCAATGGTCTTGGATGATGCCTGTGAAAAGGTCATTTGACGCCCTGAGGGATGGAGATCCACCGGTTGAGAACCACTAGTCTAATGAAAGCCCCCTTGCCAGCTGAGAGGTGATTCCAACACTTAACCCTTGCTGTGAAGGCTAAAGACATACAATAATTGCTCCATTCACAGAGGACATTGCTGTTAAAGAAACAGTGACCCAGGCTTCCAGCCTGGATGTGTATGACTTTGGACCTTGCCTCTTTCCTTTCCTGAGACATCAAGAAATCTCAAACACAACTGTGACCGTGAAAACATCCTGCTTCGTTGTGTCGGAGCCAGCTAATCCTGTCAGGTGCTCTGTAGGTTCTGTCAGGTGATTTCATTAGCTCTCTTAGCAACATTTGGATGACAGGTCGCTGCAAACCCCACCAAAACATTAAACCTGACTACGTCAAAACAAAGCAGCAGCAAGCTGGGAGCTGTGACTACCCTGGAGAGCTCATACCCACATCGGTTATGACTCATTAGCTGTGGCTCTTCAAGAAGCCTAAAGCCACACTCTCCCATAAGTCTGTCAGACCTCTGAGAGTCTCCTCTCTAACCTCGCGCTTAAAATATATTCAAACATCTCCCTCAAACCCCAAATCTACCTCATTCTAGCTACCTCCTCTCTGTATCCAAGCTATAAATCTTGGCCTGAGCTGAGGTCCCTAAAAGTCTAAGGGCCACTGAGGGTGACAGGAGGGAGTTGTACCCCAATAAGCTGGCATCCCAGTTGATTGCTATAGAAAAGATGAGCAAACTGAAACACACAGGAGGTGGTGGTCCACACTTTTAATCCCAGCACTCGGGAGGCAGGGACTGGTAAATTTCTGGGAGTTCCAGACCAACCTGGTCTATAGAGATAGGTCCAGGACACCCAGGGTTACACAAAGAAATCTTGCCTCAAAATTAAAAATTGCAGTGAGTCTCAAAACTGGGAAGTCACTTTACAAATTCCAAGCCACAAACAAAGGCTTGGCTATCATTCATTTGCACTCCACTGTTACTGCGTGCCAGACACTGCTAATCCCACCGGTGGAGAATAAGACCACTGTCATAATTCAAGGGCAAACTTGAAAAAGCTTTATTAAATATTGACTGGGATGGACTCTGGCTAGGTCTGTCTTTGGGTTCTTAGAAAATGACCCCAAGTCATGTTTTGCAAGGACTTAAAAGGATAAAACTCTGAATTCACTGCATTTCTCATCAGCTCCAATCAGGGGCAAACACACATCCTGACGTCATTTCCTTCCTACAACCCTCCTGCTGACATCCAATCAAGGGCAAGTGTACATCCTGACGTCATTTCCTTCCTACAACCCTCCTGCCGACATTCAATCAGGGGCAAGTATACGTTCTGACGTCATTTCCTTCCTACAACCCTCCTGCCGACATCCAATCGGGCAAGTGTACATCCTGACATATTTCCTGTCCACGCAGTCCCCAACCCCCCCACCTCACACACACACACCACCCCCAGGGGATCAAGCACATCTGGTGCAGATTGGGTCAAACAAGTATAGGACAAACAGGATCGTATTCTTAACTGCAAACAGAACTCTTAACCAACAAGATGTTTTCCTGTTTCGGTCTCACAGTGCCACGGACAAAGTGCATAGGCGGAGGTAGATGACCACTAAGCCATGATTTGCTCTCCTTGTGCTCTGAGACAAAGGTCACTGAATGAGGTGAAAGTCCAGTGTGTGCGTATCCAGTGTGAGTATCGTAGCCAAAATGATGGGATGGTTCCTTGTCTCAGACACAGAGCTCTAATCAGTATACAGTTAGTATACTGGCTTTCCTGGGACTGTCTCATCACCCCTGGGGTCTCCACATCCCTCCGTCTTGGGCCCAGTTAGCCCAGTGGTCGCTGGAATGAGGGAGTGGCCAACTGGGAGGGGAGGTATAGCTAACAGACACCTGTAAGCTGGACAGGGTGATGGCAGACTGCATCTGGCCTGATGGGTAAACAAGAGCTCATTAGCATATAGATGATAAGGATGAGCAGGAGGCTCCCCACTGAGAAGGTGCTTGCAGCCTAGGAATCAGCTCAATGGGCTGGGTCCATTTGCCCCAGGTGGTCTCTAAGGCTCAGCTAGCCTCCCTCAGTTGCCCTTCAAGTAACCACACCTCATGTTTGCTGTCACCCTGGCTGTCTGACTTATCCGCACCTGATTTTATTAATTCATCCTTGCTCCTTTGTCTTGGAGGATGGCGTGTTCTCTCTGTGCTATTTGCTATCTGAGCAGTAGCCTCACACACACACACACACACACACACACACACACACACACACCCCTTATTTCCTTTCCTTGTCTGGATCTAGTTCTTGTAAAGCCAATAGTGGCTACAGGACAGATTTAAAGGGCCATCTTCAAAGGAAACTCACCATCCAAGTTGGCAAAAAAAAATCTGCTTTGTGATAAATGGCCTTCTGTGTGGGAAAGAGTGGGTTTGAAGAGTCCTTTCTCCATGCCTCATCTGCTCCAGATAATCTGATCTAGAGCCACCAGGGTGTGTGAGTGTGTGTGAGTGTGTGAGTGTGTGTGTGAGAGAGAGAGAGAGAGAGAGAGAGAGAGAGAGAGAGAGAGAAAGAGAGAGAGAGAGAGTGAGAGAGAGAGAGTTACTATGGGGTGGTTTCTTTCAGCATTATTTTCTCTTATTTAAGCCTCACCCCATGCCCCAACCCATGGGATGGAGCTACCTATGGTTCAGACAGGTCTTCCCACCTCAGTTAACCCAAACTAGAAATTCCCACACAGACATGCTCAGAGACTTAAACAGTCAATAGACCGTATACACCAAGCATGAGATGCAGCTGACAAGACGGAGCTGACAGCCTGTAGCAGCTGGGAAGACTCTTAAATAGCGTTCTTGAAGTAAAGAGGAGACAGGTTTTAAAGAGTAGAAATGCTATAGGAGAGCAACCTTATGAGCGGGGG
>NW_022196896.1:114622080-114643216 GCF_008632895.1 Mastomys coucha
CGATGAAGGGGGGCAATAGAGGGGGATGGAGGGGGGCGATGGAGGTGGGGGAGGCACCAAGGCAGGGACTGTATTCAAGGAACATATTCAAGGTGGCAGAGAAAGACACAGAAGACAGGGTGAAAGGCAGCATTCCCTGGGGACAAATGATAGTTTTCTCCTGTCTTGGCTAACCCAAGCCTACAAGTTCAACCCAAGCCACTCTTTTAAGAATGAGACCCTGAACTGATTGTGGTGGCCTTTAATGACCACATAGGCAGGTGACTCTCTCAGTTCCAGCCCAGCCTGATCTACATAGCAAGTTCCAGGCCAGCTAGGACTCTACAGGAGACCCCATCTTGAGAAGTACCAGACTCTCTAGGGAACATACTGGCTTTGGCTAGTTGGTCACATAAATATTTCAGACTCAAGTGTCCAAATCTGACCTAATTGTTTCATGTTGTGTGAAAAAAAAATTTTTTTTCCCCTTTTGAGGAGATGCTGCTAACTCCAGATAAGGATCCCACAACAGACCAAAATACTACCAAAATTCAACCTGATGAACCAATGAGTTTTATTGGTATACTTACAGGAGTGTGACAGAGGGGTCACTTACAGGAGCTGAAATAACTCAAAGACAGCTGCATCACCAAACACCACCCCAGAATGGGTGACAGCTCACAAAAACTGGGAACCTGGAGCACACTGGCACAGCCTGCAGGCAGTTTAACTGGCTGAAGAGTGGTCCATTCTGAGTGACTCAGTTGGTCTAAACCTCTTCTAGGCAGCAGATCTGGTCCCAGAGTCTTCTTTGTCACTTTTATTGCCTGCTCTGGCAGGGAGGGGCCATGAATCTGGTCAATTTCAGGGACTTCCTGAGCCCGTTTTTTGGTTGTTTACCTTCCTGTTTGGGGAGCTGCCCTACTGGATTGATTGTTTCAGTCTTGGAGGAAGTATTTGCACATTCCCCCAGTTCTGGCCCCATTCCAAGGAGGAGCCATCACCCCTTACATCAGAAGGCTGGTTCCCTATTTCTTCTCACTTCTCTCTTTCCGTACTCCATAGTTTCTGCCTTAGAGACACTGTAGTGGTTGGAATAAATATGCCCCCACCTCCCATAGACTCCTGTTTTCTTGGCCAGTGAGGAGAGGGAACTCTTAGGAGGTGTGGCTGTGTTGGAGGAAGTGTGTCACTCTGGGTTTGGGCTTTGAAGTCTCTATGGTCAAGCTCTGCCCAGTGTGAAAAGAGAACCTCCTCCTAGCTATCGAAGGAAGAGAGTCTCCTTTTGGCTGCCTTCAGATCAAGATATAGAGCTCTCAGCTCTTTCTCCAGCACCATGTCTGCTGGGATGCTGCCATGCTTCCCACCATGATGATAATGGACCGAGCCTCTGAAACTGTAAGCCAGCCCCAACTAAATGTTTGCCTTTAAAGACTTGCCTTGGTCATGGTGTCTCTTCACAGCAGTAAGACCCCAAGACAGACATTAAGGTTGCTGAGTGCATCCTTTGCTTGCTCCCACTGCCACAGGTCTCATCACCGCTTGCTTCAGTGTCAGCAAGAAGCATCTAACTGTCGCCCGACACATCTTTGCTTCTTCTGGTCTGTCTTCCTTACTGTACGAGGGGACTTTCGAATTGCATATGTTACCATGCTTTCCCCCCTGTGCTTTAAGTCTAAAGAATAAAAGCCATAACCTAAGAACAAAGAGAGACTTCTGAGAACAATAAGAGAAAAGATATTATCATCACAAGATGGGCTCTGCCCTCTGGGTGAAGCGATAAATTCGCATTCATACACAGGACACTTAAGATATAATTTGCAGTGCTTCTCTTTGTCTGGAATTGCCAGTGATCTCTGGATAACGAAGAGTGGGCATTATTCTCAGCGAGATATCGTTGGAATAAGAAATGTTAGTTTATTATTTTAAACATTTGAGCTTTTTAAATGGCTTTATGACCTTAGTATTAACAGTCAGTAACTAGCCAAATCCCTCTTGGAGACACATGGACCAGTTGTGAGTCAAAGGGACATTTTTTTTTTCTTCTTTATAAAAAGGGCTTAGTGGGTTACAGCACCTAGAACCCTGCCTGATGAGCAAGGTTCTATGCCTGGTATCCACATGATAGAAGAGAATAGATTCCTGAAAGTTGTCCTCTGACCACCACACCAGGGCTGTGGCACCCCTCACACACAAATAGATTCATGTAATAGAAAATTATTGAGCTAAAGGAAGAGCCTCCCTTCATTCCACCCTCCCTTCCAGATGTGTGCAACGCTCAGCCCTGGGCAGCTAGAGTCATCGAAGCAGGGCAGTCGCACCCAGGGCAATCTCTGGAAAACCGAGAATGACGTAATCAACGCATGTGCATGACCTCTGCGCATTAGAAACCCTGTAAATAAGACTGGCCAGTGTTCTCGGTGAACTTGCTGTTAGGTGGTGCTCACAGCCTCATAGCATTTTTAATTTCCCAGAGATTTGTTCTTGGTGAGAAAATACTTTTACCCCAGTACACAATAGCTAGGAAGTACTATTCTGAAAAGTATATGTGTCCCAAAGACAATGAGGATGGGTCTGGGAGAGATGCCTCTTGAAAAACAAAACAAAACAAAAAAGACTCTCTAGTTAAGAGCATGTACTGCTCTTCAAGAGAATTGGAGTTGGATACTCAGCATCTACACCCAGCAGCTCACAACCATCTGTAACTCCAGCTCCAGGGGATATCTGAGATCTTTAGCCTCCCTAGGCCCCAGCACTCAAGTACGCAGACCCACAGATATATGTAATAAAAACAATAAAATAAATATTTTTTATGTCATTAAAAAAAGGACAGCCAGGGTCACGTCATGCTTCTACCCACAGGGGTCTGAGAAACAAAACCAGAGCTCAGGCTGAGTGGTCCAGCCTCAAGGTGATGGATACAGTATCAGGAAGAGGTTCCTGTGGTCGTTCCTGATGAAGACTTGAAAGCAAAGGCACCGAGCATTTGAAAAACAAGTCTCTGTGGGGCCCTGGGTGATCCCAGCTGAAGGATGCAAGTCAACCAGGAGAAAAGATGCCCAGAAACTAGCTTCCTACAGATCCATCACACTGCACTACTGTTAGCACCAGAGCCTCCAAAGCATGGGCAGGTCTCACAGACCTGTTGCCAGGGCAACAGCCACCATATTCCCAGAATCCATTGGGCTCACCTCCCACCTTTACCTGTGGCCATTACGTCAGAACCCATATATATATATGTGTATATGTATATACACACACACAGGGAACACCTCCATCTCTCTTGCTTGTTCTCTCTCCTCTCTTTCTGCTACTGCCCCCTCTCTCCCTCTCAATTAAACCTCTTAAACGTGGAACTTTTGGGTCTAATGTGTGGTATGTTCTGTTGCGACCCCCTGTTCTAACATATCAACTACCATGAGGAACTGCAAACCCATAGCAGAGATTTCAATCTTTTGTTAGGCACAGTAGTGCATGCTTATAATGTCAGCACTCAAGAGCCAAGACAGGAGAATGACGAGTTTGAGGCAAGTTCAGTGCCAGTTTGTGTTATGTTGAAACTGTCAAAAAGAAGGCAAGAAAGACTAACCTTTTAAAATATGCAGTATGTAATTACAGGCTTTTAATATAGTCTTTGTTTGTTCTTTGAAAATATTGCCTTCTGCTGGCTTCAAAAGACCCTCTGACGTGTTAGGTGCTCCCATTCCCTACACTGTGCGAGTCCAAGTTCGGGAATGTCTATCCCGTTTGCCTAGTGTAAGGCCAAGTATTGGCTCAGGACACTCCAAAGACCAAGTTCTCAGCACCAGAGAGATTCATTTGCCCCAGAGAAACAAAGGGCAGAGGATAAGAGACAAAGGCAGGAGATAGAGGATGAGAGAGAAGGAGAAGGGAACAAGGGAGAGGGAGGAGGAAGACTTGCCCCAGAGGGGAACAGGACAAAGGAATGTGGTTAGAGAGGGGGCAGACACAGCCCATGGACAAATGCCAGTTTATAAAAGTACAAGGGGAAACCTTGTGTTAGAATGAGTGTTTAATTTTAAGTTGACATGTTAATTAGGTGAGCTAAAGAGGGCTTTTGATTGCTGGGCTTCAGTACTTTGATAGCTAGATCTTGGTAGCCAGCCTCAGAGGGAGGAGGAATAGGTCAAATGAAGAAAAAAGATGTCAGTGGCTAGCGTTAGGAATGCAATCCAATAGTTTTTAGCAAGGCACAGGGAATGGAAGAGAAGGGCAAGCCTGCCAGAGCCATGTTTGCCATATTTGGGCTGGCTAGAGTTTCTTCACCTAGAGTTGGGTGTTGTCAGTGCCTCTGAAACACCCATTAGAGTTCTTTCTTAATGGGTAATAGATGTAATAACATAAAGAAAAGGTATCTATTGAAGGAGAGACACCCATACACATCAAAGTCTAAGAACACACAGCACCATTAGCTCTTTAGGTGTTAAAAATCATGGGAGGAGCCATGTGGTAGCACACATCTATAATCCTTGCACTTGGGAAATGGAGGTAGGAGGGTCACAAATTCATCTTTGGATGATAGAGATAGAGGCCAGTCTCAAATACACCAATGTGTATATGTACACACACACCCCACCACCATCACCACCACCACCACCACCACCAACAACAACAACAACAACAAAACCCACATGTGGCCCAGAACTAACTGGAAAAAAAAGAATCCATTTAGCATTAATCTCAAAGCTATTCCCCATGATTGTGACTCCACCCAGAATGGGCAATGGAAAAAATGAATGCGGTTGATGTGGCTGAAAGGTAAAGAAAGCTCCTATCACACAAGAGAGGCAGGAAAGAGGGCAGTGGGAAGGAGGGAGGGAGCAAAGGATTGTGAGCGTGCCCTTTACAGCATGTTAAACAGCACACATGGAGCGAAGAGCTCTGCCCACCAGTAGGTGGAACAGCAAAACAGAAGAAAAACCTACAGATGGTGTTGAGCAGCTATTTCCTAGGAGTTGAAACATTCTCTCCTGGTGGAGGAGGGAGGATCTTAAAACTGGGAAAGTAAAGAAAAATGTGCTCGGCTCCCGAAGCCTGCAAAGTCTCAAGGTTCCCAGGCTCCTCTGGGAAGGGGAATTGCCAACAGTAGCTGCAGGGAGACTTGAGTAGGGAGCTTGGGGGATGCAGCTTTTGGGGGGGCGTCCATGCTGGGGGGCTTTTCAGTGCCAAGCTGCCTTGGAGTCACCCATGCTCCTAGATGTAATTCCATTAAATTCTTTGGTTCCCCATTTCTTTGGCCTGTAATTGGTGCTCTCTCTGGAGTGTACATGCGTTATTTCTCCCCTGGAAAAGTAACTCAACAAGTGGGGGCTGGAGATGGTGCAGTGATGAGCATGCAAGGCTACAGAAGACCCAAGTCCAGTTCCCAGCACCTACGCTGGGGATTCGATGCCCTTTTCTGGTCTCTGAAGGCACTGCATTCTCCTGCACATAGCCACACACAGACAGACACATACACATAATTTCCTTTAATCAGCAAGGGGAAACAAGTAATGTCCTAAGCAAGTTTTCTAAAGAAATTACATCCATATCAGTCTGTAGTATTTAAAAACGCAAATTGATTGTATTCCAGACACAGATAATTACCATTTTAATATACATTGACAAATTACAATTATATGTATTTATGAATTATATGTATTTATATGTACATACAGATGGATTGCTAAAGTGATATATGAATACATATGCAATTAAATCAAGCTAGTTATCATATCCAAATGCTCTTCTTCTTCTTCCTCCTCTTCCTCTTCCTCCTCCTCCTCTCCCTCCTTCTCTTCCTCCTCTCCTTTTTGGTGAAAATATTTGAAATTATTGTTGGTTTATAGACAATCCCACTAGGCTACACCCTATAGTTACCTAGCAACAGTTTGCGTCACTGCCAGGCCTACGAAGAGGGACTGCTCCCTACCCCAGCTCTCTCCATCTTTCTCTCTCTGTTCCCACATGTTCCTGGCCAGCTGGCCTCTCTTCCTTGCTTTCTCTCTTTCTCTTTCTTTCCTTCTCCCCCACCTTCTCTGCTTCTACCCCTTTCTAGGTCCCCCCCACCTCCCTTTCCCAGTAAACTTTCTTTATATTAGGCTTGTTCCTCAGGGGAACACCTTGGCAGGACCCCCCAAAGTAGCAACCTTGGCAATTATACTGTGTTATAAAACACCATAGTTATAGTTGGGTATTTGGAAACGTATGTGTAATACAGTGCTGTTTACCATCTCTTGGTTACTTTTCTTGTCATCGTGGCACCTGAGACCTGACAAAAGCAACTCAAGGGAGAAATATCAGCTCACACTCTGAGATTCAGTCCATCCTGTAGGCAGGAGCTCCAGGAGGCAGCCTGTCACATTAAACCGGCATGTAAGACACATGGTTTTAATCCCAGCACTTGGGAGGCAGAGACAGGCAGATTTCTGAGTTCTAGGCCAGCCTGGTCTACAGAGTGAGTTCCTGGACAGCCAGGGCTACGCAGAGAAACCCTGTCTTGAAAAACAAAACAAAACAAAAAACAACAACAAAAAAAAAACAAACAAAAATCAGAGAGAAGTCAATGCTTCCTATTCAACCAGTTTTCTTCTCTTTTCCCAGTACAAGACCCCAGGCCAGGAAATGGCACTGTCCACTTTCGGAGTGGGTCTTCTCTCATTGATTAACCTAATCAAGATGATCTCACAGGGACGTGGCCAGAGGTCAACCTAATTAAGATAACACCGAACAGGTGTACCTGGAGGCTTATCTCTGAAGTGATTCTGGATCCTTCCAAGGTGACAATCAACTCTAGCCATCAACACAACTATGTTTGTCATACTGTGCAACAAGGGCTTGGAAAAGAAAAGCAACTCAACGGTATCCCTCAGGTCTCCCCACCCCCATCCAACTCCATAACAACCATTTTAATCTCTGTGTCTGTTGTTTTAAATTCCACAGAGGAGTGGGAACAGGTGGTATTTGTCTTTCCGTGCCTGGTTTATTTCACTTAGCATAATCGTTCTCCAGTTTCATCCAGATTGCCAGGAACCGACAGAATTTCCTTCCCTGCTGGACCTGGTAGCATTTGAATTGTGCATGTGCCATCCCTTTGCTTCATTCACCTACTAGTGAGAACTTAAGTTCCATAACCATCACTGGGAATAGTGTAGCAAGTGACACAGGAATGTGGCCATCCTCTGACATGCTGATATCAAAATTTTAGGGTAAATATCCAGAAGTGGGATGGCTGGATCACACTAACTCTATTTTCAGCTTGCAGAAAATTCTCAGTACTGTTTTCCATAGTAGCATTAATCTTCATCCCCACCAACAAAGTACCAGTGTTTTGTTTCCTGTGTCCTTGAGGACGTGTGTGTGTGTGTGTGTGTGTGTGTGTGTGTGTGTGTGTGTGTGTTCCTGTTGATGGAGATTGAACCCAAAATCTTGGTAGACTAAGCAAACATCCTAAGTGCTCCTTCCTCTTAGGTACACCTTCAGTGCTTATTTTTTCATTGGTTTTATTGCTTTTTAATTTGTTTGCATTTTTGCTATTTTGAGTCAGGGTTTTCCTAAGGTACCAGGCTGGCCTTGGATTCACTCTGTAGCCCAGGCTGGCCATGAGTTTGCAGTCTTGCTGCTTCTGCCTTCTGAATGGCAGGGATTACAAGGCTAAACCACCAGGCCTGGTTTTTCTTCTTCTTTTTACAATTTTGGTTTTTATTATGTGTGTGTGTGTGTGGTGGGATGGGTTGTGCACACAAGAAAGCAAGTCCCCTAGGAGGCTAGGGGTGTCAGATAGTGCTGGAACTGGAGGTACAAGTCATGAGCTATTCATAGTGGGTGCTGGGAAGCGAGTTCAGGTCCTCTGCAAGAACAGCAAGTGTTCTTAACTGCTGAGCCATCTCTCTTGTCCTGTTCTTTGGTAATATCCAGTCTGATAACTGTGAGTTGATACCTAACACTGTGGTTTATATTCCCCAAATGTTTAGTGATATTAAGCATGTTTACAGACTTCTGTTGACAGTCTGTCTTTTTGCAGAAATGTTTATTTCAGATCCCCAACCCATTTTATAATTAGATTTTTTTTTCCCTGTAGAATTGTTTGAGTTCCCTATATAGTCTTATTGGGTAGCCATTTCCTTCTAAGATAAAACAGCCCATCTTGGAAGGACGCTTGTTAAAACTCAGGAGGCGAAATGTCCCATTCTGCAAGGAAGTTGGTTAAACCTCATGAAGTAAAATCACCAGTATTAGGAAGTCCCTGAAACTAACCAGATTCACCAGGTCCCTCCCTTCCCCAGCATTTATAAGCAGTAAGAGCTGCTGAGAGACACTCAAACAAGAAATCAACCTTTACCTTCCCTAAGTTACTTTCAGTTACTGCATTCATCAGCATGAAACTATCAGCTTAGCAGGTCACCCAGGTGGTTTTACTTACTGGTGTAACTTATACTACTCTCTCAGGAGCCTCTGGATTTCTGTAATAGTTGTAACATGAATTCCTGGTTTGGTTGGAGACTCAGTTCTGTCATGTGATTTTTTCCGGAAGCTGTCTTATGCAAGAATGTTTTGCTAAGAACAGACATGTGGTGGCTTTCTGGAAGTTGTCTGGTAAAAGGACATGTGATATTTTGTTCGAGCAGATTCATGAGAGGCATGTGATGTTTGGAAAGAAGTATAACCCAACAGACAGTGGATGATGCTCTTGCTTTGGTTCTCCTTGCAGCTTCTTGCTGGTCATTGTTAGGTTTTGCTGGCACTGGTCTTCACTGACAACCCTCTTGCATTGGTTCGCCTTGCTTTGATGTCATTTCTTTATAGAAAGAAATACTGCTTCTTGCCACTTCTGTGAACCCGTGCTGGCCTTGTAGTTTCTTCTGGAATGAACCATTGCTATTGATTCAGATTTGGTGTTTGCTGAGTGGACTGGACTCCCGCTACTGATTTGTGTTTGGTGTTTTGCTATTGGACTCAACTACTATCAACAAAGATTAGAGTTTCCCCCAGAGAAGTGTTTTTAAACAGGTCTAAAATCCCCATTTCCTATTAACCTTTCTTTTCACCTACCTCTGGTGGATGGTAGGCTAGAAGGGAGGTGGAAGTATGAAAGAACCATGACTAAGGTAGATTTTGAAAAATCCAAGCGTACAGTAATATCTCTTGTTTCTGATTCACCAAGTCTTCTCTCTTTTCCTTGGAGTTGGTCTAGCTGAGCGCTCCTGGCTTTATCTTTTCAGTCAACCAACTCTTATGTTTACTGGCCTTTTGAGTTGCTTTTGTAGTCTGCATTTCATCCACCTCAGCGCTTCATAATTTTTCCCCTACTCTAACGTATAGCTTGTTCTGTTTCTGTGTTCTAGAGCCATGGTCCCATTGATTTACCCTCCTCTTCTTCTGCAGTACTGGGTATTGCCAGTCTCTGCAGCCAGGTGCTCCTTATGTAGAAGGGGCATACTGTCTTCTCCTCAGCTCCTCACACACTGCTTGGCATGCAGTAAGCACTCCAGCTGCAATCACTGCATATGGAGTGAATAAAGGATGGAAGTTGTGATTATTTGGAGTTATTTCCAGAAGTTTCTTTAAGGCCAGTCATCATTTTGCCTGCATCCTTTCTGTATTCTGCATGAACCTTCTGGATTGTTCATTGAGAGTCTAGTGTTTATATGTTGTCCTAGTCGTGTGTGTGTGTGTGTGTGTGTGTGTGTGTGTTTGTTCGAGGACAACCACTAAGATGGATAGACTCAACATTCTAAAGTTTGAAGAACAAACATCTTCCAGAATGACAAACAGCTCACACAATATTTTCTAACTAAATTAGACATTCTTTCCTATAGGACTATAATATTAAATTCTTGATGATGCTATAGTCTTTGAGCTGGTAGAGAAGTAGCAGAGATTAGAGCTGTGTCTGGAGTCCCTGTGACTCTTGGTTCCTGATATGGTCCTCTTAGAACTCCTTCAACTTCACCTCATCCATTCCCACCTCCAGGGTTTCTTTTCCGTTATGTAACCGTACACAGTTCTTGACAGCCTCAGGGGCTCTGCCCACCACACCTCTTCCTTTCTCTGCTGTGTCTGACCTCAGTTCTCTCCTACCTGCTCCAGCCCCAATTCCTAGAGCAGTCTCTTTGTTCTTCACAGCTCCTTGGGTTTTCTTTAAGGTACCTATCATGAGCTTATGGCTCTTCTCCATACTAGCACCCCAGTGACACAAGCAGATCTTCCTATCTCTTTGGGGACTATCCTCTCCCAGGGCTATGCCCAGGGGTAGGCAAATAGTAGAGGGTAAATAAATACTTCCTCAACATCCCTTGCTCTTTAGAAGGTATTTTTCAGCAGTCCAAGTAGACATTCCTGGTTTTGTTTAACAATTTTTTTTTTTTTTAAGAAAGGAGGTTATATTTACTTGACTCTGTAATATGCATTCCGCCCCCTTGCATACCTGGGATGTCATGAAAATGAGGAAATGTTAAAAAGAAAATTAGGGATTAGTGTCTCCCTGTTTACACTGAGAATGGATATATAAAGAAGGATTTTGGGTGTAGCTCAGTGGCAAAGGGATTTCTTAGCATGTTAGTCAAGGTCCTGGATTTGGTCCCCAGCGCACACACTGAGTGAAAGTGAGACTTAAGAAATAAAGCTATAGCAACTTATCACAGACAATATGTCTTAGACTTTCATCCCGTGACAACAAAATATGCAACATTTTAGACTAAATTTCAAATCTGTTTCATGTTTAAAATATGTATAGAATTTGTCTCCAAAGCAAGGAAAGCTAAGGCTTGTGAGGGCAGTTGCCCTCAGTTCTGAATTCTGAGAACTCAGCTGTGCCCCCTAGGAGTCGCATCTGCCCCTGACCTCAGTGCCATGGCTATTACTGTTTTAGGATCACAGCTGACTTTCATTGTTTTATTTTTGAAAGTGGTTTTGAGGTTGGAGTTTTATTAAGAAGAAGTTTGGCACAGATTTAAGTGTGGGTGTTAAGAGAGAAAGAAAACTGCTTTTTAAAATATCAGAACTTATTTTGTGTATTTTTCAAGAAAGCATTTCTCCGTGTAGCCCTGGCTGACCTGAAACTGACTCTGTAGACCAGGCTGGCCTCAAACTCAGAGAACTACCTGTCTCTGCCTCCCAAGTGCTGGGTTTAAAGGTGTGAGTCACCATGCCTGGCTTAAAACATTAATGTTTTAATTTTGTTGCTGTTGCCAGCTATCTATCTATCTATCTATCTATCTATCTATCTATCTATCTATCTATCCCCAGCCAGAGATTACAGGCATCTAGTTTATTTGATGCTGGGAATTGAACCTGGGTTTTATGCCTGCCAAGTAAGTGCTTTACCAACTGAGCTACATCTCCCAGTCCATTTACTTGTTTGTTTTGTTGTTGATTTTTAAAAAAATGACTACTTATTTTATGTATATGAGTACAGTGTAGTTATCTTTAGACATATCAGGAAAGGACATCAGATCCCATTACAGATATGTGTGAGCCATCATGTGGTTGCTGGGAATTGAACTCAGGATCTCTGGAAGAGCAGTCAGTGCTTTTAACCACTGAGCCATGTCTCCAGCCCCTTGTTGTTGGATTTTTTTTTTTTAAGACAGGGTTTCTCTGTGTTACCCTGGCTATCCTGGAACTCACTCTGTTAGACCAGGCTGGCCTTGAACTCAGAAATCCGCCTGCCTCTGCCTCCCAAGTGCTGGGATTAAAGGTGTGCGCCACCACCGACCGCCCAGCTGTTGTTGGATTTTTAAGGGAAGAACTTGCTGGGTAGCCCAGGCTGGCCTCAGACTTGAGGTTTCCCTGCCTCAGCCCCCCCAAGTGCTAGCATTACATATGAGTACCGGCACACCTGGCTCATAGCTGACTCTTTTAACAACAATTAACAAAGGATAAACTATAACATTAGTTTGTTCTAAATCTAACTTTCTACTCAAAATATTAGTCTAAGAATCATGTTGATGTGTTGTCAGTTTAAAACAGACAGAGTAGAGGGAATCTCCTGCAGATTCGGTTAGTTAGACAATCTCTTAAACGTGACTTTGGGGCGGAGGGACATTTGTTACGGACAGAAACCCTGAGCTTTTAAGAAGAAAGCACCCTTGTCTTTAGTCTTCCTTCGTAATGCCATCTGCAGAATGGATGCGGGGCTGTGCCTGAAGGGTTTGAGGGCGGGCAATCTCTCTTCTGAACTCTAGTCCGCCGTGAGAGCAGCACATGCTCTTAACTGTTGTGCCGTCTCTCCAGCCCCAAATCTGAAGTTCTTTCCATTCCTTCAGGTGAATCAATTTCTGTTATATGACATATAACAATTGTGAGCTGTTGTACATACATCTAACTCTCTTTCCAAATATTATTCTGCAACTTATATTCCACTAGAAAAGTAGCAGCTACTATATGCCTTTAGCCCTTCTTTGGCAAGGTTATGTATGCATTTCTATTTGTTCTTTAATGTACACACTCATGCATGTATGCAATGTATTCATGCATGTATACAATAAAACATGATCATAATCACCTTCCATTCTTTCCCTTGTTAACTCTGCCTAGATCTTCCTCATAATTCCATGCCCTCTGCTTCTGCATTTTCACTAAGTCCAGTGAGCATTGCCTGTGTGTGTGTGTGTGTGTGTGTGTGTGTGTGTGTGTGTGTGTGTGAGAGAGAGAGAGAGAGAGAGAGAGAGAGAGAGAGAGAGAGCCAGGGGTTGGGTTACACCCCCAAAGAATGACTCTTCCTTCCCTTGGAGCTCTCAACTTATCTTATTTCCTTCTCCATACCACTGTTTTGATCCTTACTGATTTCATCCTTCTAAAGAAATTGTATCCTTTCTATCTCATGGCTGAGCATGCACCCTGGTAGATGGAGAGATACATTACTGGGCCTGCTCTTGATTCCTAAGTAGTTATTCCTTTATGTGAAGTGTTTTCCAGGTGACTGGAGTGTTGTGGTTTACTAGAGAATGTCTGCAGAGTTCAGCACAGTAAGAGGCACTTGGCATTGCTCTCGTCTGAGCGGCTGTTTCTGGTCCTGCTTTGGCTGCATGGCTGAATACTTAGCGTGGAGCAGGGGTGGTGCATGGAACCCTACTGGGTTGAGTAATAGGTGTTCTATGTCTACTCTCTTCTAGGCATCTCATTTTCCTGGATGCCGATGTCAGAAGTCAGTTACTTTTGTACCAGCGTAACAAAATAGCTAGTAGGGAGAAAGAGTGAAGTGGGATGACTCACAGTTTCAGCCTGTTTTCAGTTCAGAAGGTGAGGGAGGCAGCTTAGTTCCTGGTGGAGGGGATGTATGAGAGACTTGTTAGCATCATAGGTAGTCAGGAGGCTGAGCAGAAGACAAGAACCAAGGGTCAGGTTCTCACGAGGAAAACCCCACCCTGAATGACATACTTCTTCTACCTGCCAGGCCTCAGCTCTTAAAGGTTCTACAGCTTTCCCAAAATAGCACCACTAGGCTGGGGAACAAGGATTCCAAACCTGATTGTGTGGGGTAGGTTTCAGACTCAAGGCTTAACAACATATGAGACTTCCTCAAAAGGCAGTTTCATAGCACAGCGTGCCCACAGCTGCAGAGGAACCTATGCAGAACCTAGCCGAGGCACTGTCTTGGATACTCACCTGCTCCCTAAAGGCAACATGAACCTCCCTTTGTAAAGGAAATTTCTATTTGGAGTTTATTTAAGAACCAGACTCATTCGCTCAGATTTAATGTGAATCAAAGAATTATTTGTCAGAACATTTACACATAAATAATAGGCTATATCTGTAAGTGATGTCCTATGTGCCCAATACTATGCCAAACAATATTTACAAATTATCTTCACTAATTCTTGCAAGCATCACACCCATCTACTTTTTTACATTTATTTATTTACTATTTACTTATTGGGAGAGGGCCATGCTCATGTCACGGCCTGGGTATAGAGGTCAGAGGGCAATTCCTTCCACCGTGTGTGTTCCTGGGATTGAACTCGGGCTGTCAGGCTTTGCATGACAAGTGCTTTGACCTGCTGAGCCATCTCACCTGTCCAGTTGCACTTATCCTAAGGTGAGAAAACAGGCACAGGGTGGCCTTGCTTCATGTCACCTAGCCATCAGGGAGTGGAGTTGGCATTTGAGCCCAGACAATCAGATTTTCAAGCCCACCACACTGTCTTTTAGTACATGTTTGTGTGTAGACCTATAAGTATACATGTCAAATTAAAGATATTTATGTATGTACATGGTCTTAGCTTATAGTAAGCCTCTAGACAGACAAATAGTCCACCTTCACCATGAGATGTCAAGAGAGGGTTAGGATCAATGTTTATATTTGTACCACACTTTTCTCTAATATCTTTTGCTTTTCTGTGTGTTTTGAGACAAGGTCTCACAGACCCCAGGCTGACCTAGAACCCAGTCGGTAAGAGAAGCTGTCCTTGCATTCCTGATCTGCTGCCTCTATCTTCCAACTGATGGGACTCTAGGTGTGTGACACTGTGCCCAGCTCTTGGCGTTTCTTTAATCCACAAGACAAACAAACACTATTCTTGTGCTGAAAACACCAAGTTATTGACTGGGTTATTGCCGTCCCATTTGCTCCAGTAACGCTTGTTGAATACTTGAACACAGTGACTGCTTGGGGTGGCTCATTCTCTCCTTTCTTCTGACTTCTCGAGCACGCCTTTAATCCCAGCACTTGGGAGGCAGAGGCAGGCGGATTTCTGAGTTCGAGGCCAGCTTGGTCTACAGAGTAAGTTCCAGGACAGCCAGGACTACACAGAGAAACCCTGTCTCGAAAAAACCAAAAAAAAAAAAAAAAACCAAAAAAAAAAAAAAAGAAAAAGAAAAGCAAGCCACAAAAACTGGTGGAAGCACAAAGCATTGGTTCATCATATCTAGGGACCTCGTTCCTTCCAGAACACTCAGAATGCTTCACAGATAACTTAGCCTAAACACATGGTGTTCTTTCTCCCCGGTTTAGTTCTTACAAAGTCAGATCCAACTTATGGCAGGAAGAAGTGGGCTCCTCTTCCTCTTCCTTATTTTGTTTCACAATCCTGGGTTCACTCAGGAAGCAGGCTGGCTTGAGGACTATACCATATACTCTGTCTGGGTGGACACAGGAGCCCATGCCCTCTGCTCCCCAGGCAAAGCGTCATGTTGCAGTCTGGACTTCTGCCCAGCTCCATCCACTTTGCTGTGTGGTGCGTCTCTGACCTTTGCTTCCAGTGGCCAAGCATTGCCTAGGCCACACTTGGGCTTTCTCACCTCTTGCTCCTTTTTGGACTTTTTGCTCAGTGCAGCTGGGGAGCCTTTCATGTGCAGGGCCATTTGCAGTGTTTGGGGGACTCATCTTTTTATGCCTTTGATCATTTACAACTCACTCATCTTTTTCAATGCTTTATAAGCTTTTCTTCTTTGGAGACAGATTGAGTCTAGCAGTAGATCTAAGTTGTCTTTGAATTCATAATCCTCCTGCATCATTTTAGCAAATATTGGGATCAAGGTATATGACACCTAACCCAACAGGCCTTTTTTTTTTTTTTAAGATTTATTTATTTTCATTTTGTGTAAATGAGTGTTTTGCTTGAATATATGTCTGTGTACCAGGGTATGCCTGGTGCTGTGAAGAGTAGTAGAAGGTATCAGATTCCCTGGAATTCTAGCTAGAGATGGTTGGTTGTAAGTTGCCATGAGGGAGCTAGGATACAAAGCTTTGTCCTCTGGAAGAGCAACCAGTGCTCTGAACCACTGACTCATCTTTTCATAACTCCAAAACAGGGTCTTAGGCATCCCAGGCTGACCTTGAATTTACTGTGTACCAGAGTATGACCTTCAACTTTTGATCCTCCTCCCTCTATCTCCCTTGAGTCCACCTTCCTCCATCTCTTGAGTGCGGCTTGAGCCACCACACCCCCATTTACTTGGTGCTGAGGATGGGTCCCAGGGCTTTGTGCATGTTGGACAAGCACTCTACTAATTGAGCTATAACCCCAGCCCATGTTCATGCCTATTCTCCCTCTCCCTCTTTCTGACATGGTTTAGACACCAGTCATTTGGAGTCGCAGCAGCAGTACAAATAGCCAATATTTAGTGATGGCTACTTTGTGCTAGGCACTCTGCTGAGGCTTATGCTCTGTATTTAATTTTCCTACTCATATAGCTAAGTGACTCACACAGAGGCCTAGAGATCCCAGCATAGCAGGCTGGCTCCTGACACGCCCTCCAGTCTGGATGCTTTTGTCTCCTCCACCCCCGCCCCCTCCAACAGTGTAAGTCATTTGCACCGTCGGGAGACTGCTTCTTTTAAGATCTACAGCTACATTTAAGGAGTAACTGTACTCGTTTCCATGTTCTAAGAGAATATGAAATGCCACCACCGAGTGCTAGGGTTGAGGGGAAGGGGAGCATAAAGAACATGGGAGATAGAAAACTGGCTACTATTCCGACTCTGAAGCCCCCCTTCCATGTGATCTTGCTGAATATGATAATCTGCATTAACGTCTGAAGTCACTTAGAAAATAAAAAACGGTATCGGTGGCCGGCGATGATGGTGAAGATGGACTCAGTGGGCCGCTGGATTTGGATCTGTGGCAACATTAAAGACAGGATCGCTACTGGTTCCAAGTGGCAGCCTTCATTCCTGCCCTCACCACCACCGCGGTCAGAGGCTGGTTCGACCTCACTGAGGCAATCAACCCTACAGGCCTCTGAGTGCTCCCGTGAGAGATGACTCATGAGAGCAGCCAAGCCTGGGCTTTTGCTCCGTTGCTCGCAGTGTGTTCATTCACTGAGCTCGCTGCACCGAGCATCTACTTCTGTGTGTGAGCCTGGGTAGAGGAAGTGTAAACAGGCTGACTTGTATTCAGTTGCAGTTTGCCTAGCAGGCAGCTCTCCTCCGCTTGTAGTTGTTCCCTAAGCTGAGTTTTGTTTGTTTGTGTGTTTGTTTTTTACTTCGTTTTACTGCTTAACAACTCCCGGGAAACCAAAACCGAGCACCGGAGGTCTCCATCATCTTTGTTCATCTCTGGATCCGGGGGTAAAGACCCCCGAGGCCCCATCCCGTTTCTCTTAACTGCCGCTGTGAAGGAGACAAGGAGGAGTGTTGGCGGGAATCGCGCCGGAGCAGTGGAGGCGCCAGTCAGCTAAGCCGCTTCTCTAAGTAAATCAGCCGCTCAGTCGGCCCCGCCCCTCCAGGACGCCCCGCCCCCTTCAGCTAGGCCCCGCCTTTGTTAAAAACTGCCCTCCCCTAGCTCCGGGCACAACCCCTACTCGCTCCAACCTCATGTTGTCCACGCCCCTTTGAACACGCCCCGCCCCCTTTTGCCCAGTCTTGCCTAGGCCCCGCCTCCCCGCCCGAGACTCCGCCTTGAGAGAGCGATTCCGCCCCGGGTCCCGACGCCCCAGCCTCAGCTTGACCCGCCTCTCTCTCGCTCCGCCTCCAGTTTTGGCCCCGCCCCTCCCGCGGTCCCTGCTCGCGCTCCGCCCTGCTGGAGCCCGCTGTTTGCGCCCCGGCCCCGCCCGCGCTCGCGCCCCGCCCCGGCCCAGACCACCTCTGCGCCCGCCGGCGGGGGCCGAGCGCTCTGGGCTGTCGCGGCGTCTGGGCACCTCACCACCTCCGCTGCCTCGATCGCTGCGGCCGTGGTTCCAGGAGCCGCGCGCGCCCCCGGCCGGGTGAGCCCCACAGGACGAGGGAACCGCAGGACCCGTGGGGCGCCATGCGAGCCAGGTAGGAGCCCGGGGCCGGACGGCGCACCCTACCCCCGCGCGCGCGCTGGCTTCAGGCAGCATCCCGGCTCAGGGGCGCGGCTAGCCCAGAGCAGCTTGGAACCCCTGGAGCTCTCGCTGCCCTGCCCTCTGTGGCCACGGCCCGACCCGGGCTGCGTACCGTGGTCGCTAGGGCCTGGGGCGCGGGGAGGGCAGAGAGGGGTCGCGGCGGCACCGGAGCGGTTCTGGGGAGGAGCAAACAGAGCGCGGCTCCGGGTTAAACTTGGTGACAATGCACATTTCAACTTCTTCGGAGAGCCCTCCTGGAGGATGAAATTGAAAACTCGAGTTTCTGTCTTGGTGATCGAGTGACCGCGCAGCCCCGAGGTGACAGCGCCGGGATGTGCGGGTGGGAGCGGTTAAGATAGAGGAGCGTTGTTCTGCAAGTACTGTTTACCGGGAAGCCGCTCTGCACCGCCCAGTGTGTCTCGTTAGAGGGTTTGGGGGCCAGGAGGCTCCCAGCTGGGATCTGGCGTTGTAGTGTGCCGGTTTGGGGGGGCTTGGCGGTACGGACTGTGGGGCTGGCTGACGCTGGCCCTTTCCGGGTGTGGGGCGCCTGCAGATGCCGCGCGGGAGGAGCGGTGGAGAGCTGGCTGGCCGCTCTGCGTGCGCAGAAGGTTGTGGAGCCTCGTGGATCTATGAGATTTGAAAGGGCTTTATTCGTGTTGATTCTTCCCTTGTTAGTGCAGCAGATTGGTATTCTGTTATTTAGCAGCAGAAATAAAGTTCGTGTAACTTTCGCTCTAATTATAAAAGCAATGAGTGTCCAGAGCCGAAATAAACACGAGGTCTACGCCGATCCCACATTCGTTGTGGGTGGGGTCGGGGGGGGGGGACACTGTCACAGCCTTGTAGATTTAATCATTGAATTATATACCTGGCGCCTTTTTGCCTAACCCTGAGAAAACCCTTGCATGAAACCGTCCACTCTCCACCTTTCTGATTGTCTCGTGTCCAAAGTTTGAATTTTCTTGACCTACCTTACCACAAAGGCTGTTTCTGAGAGTCGTGAGTACCCTTTTGATGTGCTGGGGTCTCCCATGAGATGGTGGGTACAGATGGAGAGAAGGTGGGACTCGACACCTCAGCCCAGTCCGTGGTTTTGGTGCCGAGCCTTGTAAAAATGACAGTAATGATTCTCAATCTGCTTCCTAGGCCACCATAAAAATTAATGGGTGGTTTGCAGAGCGTTTTTGGCATCCTTAGATGGACAGCGGCTGTATTTCAATGTGCTGGGGAGCATTTAGCTGTTACACGGTGTCATCTAGGTAGCTAGGTAAAACAAGCTACCCTGCCCGGGAAGCAAGATCTAGGCAGGCTCCCGGGGATCCCAGAGCACACTCCTATTCTCCTCTTGGTGCAGGCTAAGTCCTTCCAAGTGAGAGGCTTGGAAGTAACTGTTTTTTTTTTTTTCAGGGATCCTTCCTGCAGCATCTTTTGAACTTGGGGGGTGGTGATGGGGGTGTCCTGAAGCCAGGGGCCATTGGTGCCTGGTAGAATGTCCTGTAAATGCCTGCCCAGGTCACCCTCCAATAGAGAACAGTTGGTCCTGGGAGGACACATGAAGTGAACAACCTGGTTTCCCAGCGATTTGTTTTATGTCTCACGTGTTTACCGACTGAACAATGACCGACTCCGAGGCTGGCTGCAGAAATGCCAGCAAGGCCTCTGTGGACTTCCCCCCCTTTTTTTTTTTCCTGTTGTCCCCAGGTCCTGGCTCCAGGCTTTAATGTTCTTAAAGAACAATTAATAGGGACCCAGACAGAGAGGTGAGGCACAGGCTGCCTTTTGTCCTCATCCTGTCTCCCCGCCGAGAGCCAGGCTGGAAGATTTTCTTCATGTTTCTGGTGACCCTTTGATAGTTTCGTTTTTTAAATTGTTAACCCCACTAGCACTTTGATGTGGCCTGGGTCTAGTTGCCGATGTGAGCTCAGGCTGGGCCTTGGAAGTGCCCAGAAAGCTGGCTGGATACATTGTTGATGAGGCACCCTTCACTCTGGTTGTTGTTGATGGAAGTTGTGTTGCTAATTTTCTGGGTGGAGGTAGAAGGGGCTGGGGGGTTGGAGGGGGTCTTCCTAGAATTTCTCTGCTGTTTGCTAATCCAGCAGCAGCTGGAATTATTCCCAGCTGGAATTATTCGGGCTGTTTGCATAGACTTTCTTTCTATTCTAATGTTGGTTCTAGTCTGATAATGAGATGGGAGAATGAATGATGAATGGGGTTTACACCTCGATTCCTGGGAGGCCTCTTGGGTTTGATTCCTCTGTTCCCAGCCAATTAAGAGCCTTTTGCTCTCTCAAACTGAATGGTGTGTGTGTGTGTGTGTGTGTGTGTGTTTGCTCCGGCCTCCTGGGGGAGAAGGCCACTGGTGTCTCTCTGAAAGTCCTTGACCTGAAGGCAGCCAGAGCCACTGTGTTCCTATCTTGCAATCCTGGCTCTGGGCACAGCATCTTAACTCCCAGTTGGAATCGTATTCAGTAAGTGGACAGCTCTGTGGCTTCCTATGGCTTTGTTATTTTCAGGACTGACACCTGTGTGGGATTGTGTTACCATCTTTCTCCCGAGACTTGGAGTCAGGTCCCTGGGACATTTCCCAGGACCCTAGAGATAAAGCACCAAGATTTCTTTGTGCCAAGGTTACTATCTGATGGCCAGGCATGGGGATAACTAGCAGATAGCTTTACTAACCACCAGTGCGCTGGCTGCTCCATTTGCTGCCCCATTTCCAGCACAGCTTCTGGTGGCTTCATCTAGGTCCTGGCTGCAGAGAAACTTTGCACAACACAAGCCCTACAGCTGCCCCTCTTGGAGAAGTGACAGGAAAATTATTGACCAAACCCCAAGACATCCAGGGGACAATGTGTCTACATTCAGTGTCCTCCAAGAAGCCTTGGCCAGCTATTCAGTAGGCCCCAGGGCGTCTGTATTGCATAACTCCACACCCCAGGCATGGAGGCCAGCTCCCGGGAGAAGATGTGAGTCTCCAGAGGGCAGAGATGGCACAGTGCTTCAGAAATGACGGTGCTGAGTCTTGAGTTTTAAGGAGGGAGAGGTGACCATCCTATATGAAGAACATCTTCAGTTGTCTCCGCACCTCTAGTTGTCAGCAAGCTGTGGAACACTGATAACCATCTGATGGATGGGTAAGACAACTAGACATCTGTTGTGTAACGGTTTTCTCCATTGCGTCCTGTGGGGAAGCTCCTGAAACAAGTTAGGTGGGCAACTCAAAAGAGCTTTAGGAAGTCCCTGAAACTGACCAGACTCAACGAGGTCCCTTTCCAGAGTTAGCAATAAAAGCTGAGAGTCACCGGGCGGTGGTGGCACACGCCTTTAATCCCAGCACTTGGGAGGCAGAGGCAGGTGGATTTCTGAATTCAAGGCTAGCCTGGTCTACAGAGGAGTTCCAGGACAGCCA
>NW_022196896.1:114643226-114670581 GCF_008632895.1 Mastomys coucha
AGCTGCAAAGAGGACTTTGAGATCAGATCAGCTGCCTGGAAGAAGCAGAAACCACCCTAGCTGCCCGGAAGACGTAGAGACTAACTGAGTTACCTAGAAAGGACACTCACCAACCTGTTGAGCTGGCCAGCGGGCTGTGTAGTGTGCTCCGGGTTCCCAGCTCTTGTGAGCTGTCACCCATGCTGGGGTAGGCATTGGTAACTCTGCTGTCTTGAGTCATTTCAGCTCCGGTAAGCCAGATAAAACTCAATTGGTTCACCAGTTTGGATTTTCGGTGGTGGCATTGACATGTATAGTGTCTCCCCAGGACAAGCCTCGTCACACAGCATCACTCCAGTGACACTTTCTGAATCTTTTTTGGAATCTTCCTGTATGCACTTCAGGGAGTCCTCACAGATACTCTTGTGGACAGGAAAGCCGGCAGACTTCTGCTTGCTCCTCCACCTCGATCGATGGATGGCTGCTTGAGCCAGGATTTGAACCCCGATCAATGCATTCCAGAGCCTCCCCACCCCCATCCCTGCTCAACGAGTGCTGAAATTAAAGAAGCAAACACTCCCAGTCATGCATTTGGGGGAGTGTTAAGAAACAAGACATGGAAATAGCTGCATGCCGTCTCTCTTACGCTGTTATAAACTAGCTCACACTCTGAAGGTGGTGAGGCCTCCTTGGCCTCATGGAAGGCAGCCAGTGGGCACCTCCCCCACCCGCAGCGGGTGTCTTCCCCCTATCTGCCTGCGGGGCAGAGCTTGATGCATCTGGAAGATCTGAGGTTCTGCAACTGTAAGAAGGCTAGCGGAATGGACTTAGGAAAGCCATGTCCCCTGTACCACCGAGTGAGGTATTCTGGACTGATGACATCACAAGAGTCAAGATTATAGGAAGGCTGCTCAGTAAAGGTAAGATAAGGATTCCACCTTCCTCTTTACAGCCAAATAAACGGACACACTAACGAGATTATTCTTATCTGCTCAGTGGAGGCCTGTCCCAGGAGAACTTTGTGGATGGATGCCTGTTAGTTCAGCTCTTGTGAGTCTATTGAACAACAACAGCAACAAACCCCACAGTCCTTTCTTTCAGAGAATTTTATGGATCCAAATTCCTCTCAGTCTTTTCCTGGCCACCATGAAGATCCCAGAACCTGACTGAAATCTGAGGGCCTGTTTACCCAGCCTCTGGTGTAGGAGGCTAGGTGCCAGGTGTGTGCTGGGAACCTGCTCCAGGGGAGTGAAACAAAGAGCCTGGGTGGCAGTGCTTGCCAATTTCTGTGGTGTAAATACTCCCACCCGGGCTGATTTTAAGCTCCCAGCGTGGGCTGGCAAAATTCCTACACGTTGAACCATATGCGGGAGCCAGCAAAAAAAAAAAAAAAACAAAAAAAAACCAAAAGCTGAGCCCCTCCACCAAAGCCTTCGGTGAGGTGACATAATTGCCTAGCTTAGGCAGGATCTTCCTGGATGTAAATGTTGCAGAGGTTTTCAGGGGGGACACTGTGCAACCTGATTTGACCAGCAAGGGAGCTTCAAACCTCAGACAGCTTTAAAATCATTAGGGACCTTTAAAAAATGCTTTCTGCTCCCACCTGGTAGGAATCTCTCTGGATGTGGGCCTCCAGGTCTATAGAGGTAGGCCTCTCTCTCTCTCTCTCTCTCTCTCTCTCTCTCTCTCTGTGTGTGTGTGTGTGTGTGTGTGTGTGTGTGTGTGTGTGTGTGTGAGTTGTACCTGTGGAGGCCAGATCAATCTTACTTTCACACTAAGGAGCTACCTACCTACCCACTTGTTAATTTTTCTTTGTGTATCTGTGCACCACATGAGTGCCTGGCTCCCAAGGAAGTCACAAGAAGGTAGCTGATCCTCTGAGACTGGCGTAACAGGTGACACCACCATGTGGGAGCTGGGAACTGAACCCAGGTCCTCTGCAAGAGAGACAAGTGCTTTTAACCACTGAGCCATCTCACCAGTTCTCCTCTACTTTGCTTTTTAAAACAAGGTCTCCCACTAACACTAGTCTCAGACTCACCAAGTTAAGCTGGGTGGGTTGGCCAGTGACCCCCCTATTCCTGGGATTACAAGCATGCACCACCATGCCAGCTTCTTGAAGTGCGAGGTGGGGGATTGAATATTGAATTCAGATCCTCCTGTTTCTCAAGGCAAGCACTTTACCTACTGAGCTGTCCCGCCAGCTCATCTATAATTTTCAAAAGTGCCCAGGTGATGCTCACATGAACCCAGTGGTTCAGTACCACTGATGTGTACAATGAGGAATTTGTGTGAGAAGAGAATTGGACAGGCAGCTTGGGATGAGGCATGGCCAAAATCCTGAATTCTAAGGTCTTTGTGTGTGTGTGGCGGTGGGGTGGGGGAGGTGCTGTGGTTTGAGGAGTGGCAGGCAGAGGGTAATGTTCCCAGCTGCCTTCTGGAGTCTTGTGTGGCCTCTTCATCACACCAGGAAGGATAATGGTAAGTCCTTCCTTGCTCGGTCTTGGTTGCTTCTTCTGGTTTGGAAGAAGACTGGGTAGAAGGGATTTGGGACTCATGTGTGTGATGAGGTGATCTTGCATGTTAGAGCAGAGGTAAAGGAGGCCCAGCAGCCTTCCTGGGGATCATCCTGGTAAAGGAGGAAAAAGGTCCAGGGGTCTGTCAAGGGTTTTTTTGAAATTGTTGGGCTTAGCATACATATAAGGGGCGTGCGTATTTTCTCCACCATGGTTAACAGTAAAATAATTTAAAAGCCTAAGATCGCTCTTTAGCAGCATTCGGTGCGTGGCAGAGAAGTGTCCTTCAACTGTTAGCCATGGTTAGCAAGACGTCTTCAGCCCCAGCCAGCCTTGGTTAGCAAGGCTGGTGGGGAAGGGGCATTGGAATCCCCTGGGTGTAGTATGTGTAGAGGAGACACCAGGTCACAGGCAGGGGAAGAGAAGAAACAGGAAAGGGGACAGGCCTGGGCCCTTCTCTGCTTGTGGGCTCCGGCTCACTGTGAAGCTGCCACCTTGGGTCACCCGTGAAAGTGGGCAGGGAGGCTAAGGGTGTGCCGTTGCAGAAGCAGGTGGCGTAGGGTGCCGGGTTATAGTAAAGGGAACTGAGAACCCTTGGATGAAGTCCAAGAGGCTTGTGGGTTAGGCTTGAAGGAAAGAGAGGAATTGCCAGTAGTAAGAGAAGCAGATCCATCACTTGAGGGTAAGCAGATAGACAAGGATGGCAGGAGCCAGGGTAGGGATGCTCGAAGATATTCAGGGGCTGACATCATATGGGCAGTGGGATTGAAGGTCCAGGGAAGGAGGGAGAGACATTCTTCAGGACTAGCAGACCAAGAACAAGCTGCAAGTACCTGCCAAGGGGTTAAATCTGTAGCCCTTTGCACAGCCTTTGTGAGGGCTGGTGGGGGCTTTTGTTCTGAGGACAGGCTCATGAGGTACCTTTATCCCCAGGGTTCGATCAGGCCTCCCCAAACAGAGCTCCCCTGGTTCCCCAAGGTCAAGAGCTGACCTGTCTGTCTGTCCAGTGTCCTTTTGCCTTTACCTCTGTGGGGGGTGGGGGGGTGGGAGGTGGGAGAGTTAATCTGTGTGTGTGTGTGTGTGTGTGTGTGTGTGTAACATACCTGTGTGTGCGTGCACATCTCTGTACAGGTGACTATGCATGTGTGTGCATGTGTATGTAGAAGCCAGAGGACAGCCTCGGCTGTCATTCCTCAGACACCATCTACTTGGTTTTACTTTATGAGTCATTCTCTCTGACCTGGGACTCAGCAGGAAGCTCCAGGGGTCGGTCGATCTTTATGTCCATCTGTCTGTCTGTCTGTCTGTCTGTCTGTCTGTCTGTCTGTCTGTCTTTGAGTCCCCAGTACTGTGATTGTGAGTGTGTGTTGTCGCACTCTGCTTTTACTTTTATTAGGTTCTGGGGGATTGAACTTAGTTCCTTTACCGACTGACCTCGTCCCCTGCCCTTTATACCTTACCATCTATGCATCCTCTGTGCACACTGGGGTGCACTGGCCAAGTGAAACACAGTGGTGACTTTGTCTGACAAGCCGAACTTTCTCTTCCAAGGTATCTTGTCACTCCAAAACTTAGACTAGATGACCAGGGTAATTTCTGGCTTTAGTAGTATTTTATGAATAATAATAAGCTTACTTATTATGATGCTGTCAAGTAGCAATCACAGAGTTGTATGCAATTTAATTTTTAATTCAGGCTGATATACCCTGTCTTTGTTTACCAGCATTACGTTATTGCTCTTTGTAAAGGGGCTTGAATGTTCAGTAGCTTTAGGATGCTGAGTTGTCTGTGGAATATCCTAAAAAACTCAAGTTCATTTAAGTATTTGAAATTCACTCAAGAATTATGGCTCTGACAGACAGCAATGTCAAACGCTTGCATGTAGCCCATGCAAAAATGGAAAATTGGGGTACAGTGTGATGGTCTACCAGATACACGGGTGCCTGTGTATCGCCTATAAATATTAACACATCATGCTGGCCCACAGCAGCCTGTGTTCTTTGCAGCCCAGTGGCACTTAGAGAGTGAACAGAGCACAGGCACATGGTCCTGGCTGCTACAGTTTGCTCTTAGCCTCATTCCTCTCTAGACATCCTATCACAAAAACATGTGTTTCACTTCAGCAATCTGTCCCTAAAGCCTTTCAAAGAGCAGTTCTATTCCTGGCAGCCACTGGGAAGCCTTTGACTAGCTCACCTTTTAAGGGTTGGGGCCAGGAAATGGTATTTGAATTCGGTACCTCTCCAAGGCCATAGTAGACATAAGACATCATGATCCCTTGCTGATGCCATTAAATCGTTTCTGTGCACACCTGCACACTGAGTTTGGCTTATGTTTTTATCAGAATTATTCGGATAGAGGCAAAGGACTTGTCACTGTTTGGACGGACACACACACACACACACACACACACACACACACACACACGACACCCACTTGAAACAGCTGTGCTTTTTAACATAAGAGTTTTCCTGTGGTTTTAGATTCTTCCTGACTTTACTGGGCTTTCCCTCTAGCGGGCATTGCGACATGTCTGTAAGTTGCTGTTTCTTTGTGGTCAGTCAAATCTGAAATGGGCTAGTTTGCATAACCCAAAATCATCCAGGAAGATCCTGGCTGGGAATTAAGTGAGTGAACGCCTATCAGGTTCTCCTAGCACGCTGCATTCGTACCAGGCCACTGTGGCAAACAATAGCTGAAAGAAAGACTTCGGTGAGCTAGAATTTGAGAAGTTCCTTTTCCCTAGGGGGCCTCTACAGTGGCCTTTTGCTGGGCCAGTTTCGAGTCACAGTGCAGAAGAACCTGGGGTTCCCCGTCCTTTCCTTTTGAAGTTGGGTCTGTAAGTGGTGATCTCAGGGTGGTTGGGATTTTCAAAGGAGATCTCGAGAAGTGTCCACACCCTGTCTGAGGCGGATTTGGGGATTCAAGAATGAATGACTTGGGACCTCTTGTGAGTTTTGTGTGCGTACTGGAGTTTATTCTTAAATATTGGGTAAATGGAGCATTTTGTGGTCAGGGCAGTGACCTGTTGAAGGCGTGACTTGGTCAGGATGTCTCATCATCCGAACAGAGTGCTGGGTTTTGGTTCTTTGGACATTCCAGATGACCTTTAAAGAGCAAGTGTGTTTACCTTGCCCTTTGTTCAAGATCCTGGGAGGAGGAGGAAGAGGAGGAGCCCGATAGAGGTAGAGGAGGGGGGGATAAGGAAGAGGAAGAAGAGAGAGGAGATACTGTAGTTTGTGCTCCAGGACCCAGACATAGGCTGGTCGGCTCTGCCTGAAGCATAGAAAGACCGTAGGAAGGTAGGAAGCAGCTTGCCTTAGAGGGTTCTGTGCCTTGCTTGGCTGCGGCTTGGGAAACATGCTGCCACCATTGTGAGTACTTTATAGACGCAGGAGTTGTCGACAAGACGGATGCTTTTTAAATATTTTAAAATATTTTTCTAAATATTATCACCTCTCCCAAACCAAAAGTCTGTTTCTGCACTGAATTCACATTATTATTCAATAACTACGTGTTCCTTTTAGAACAAAAGAGGGTGCTAAAAGGGAGGAAGTTCGTTCACATCAGCAGTGGTCCCCACACCGGTTGATGGAGCCATTCACATGGTTTAATGTGTGTCGAGATTCAAGGGTGCGGCTGGCTACAGGGATCTTTTTTGAACAAACACTTTTGTGGGGTTTCTGTTTGTTTGTTTGTTTGTTGTGTTGTGTTCTTTAAGCTGCTTGTCTGAAGTTGATGTTTTCAGGTTGGTCAATAGGATTTGCATTCCTGCCGTTGACGCCAGGTTTGTGTTGAGGTTCATCATGTGCACATTTTATATTGATTGAGACAGGGTCTCAGTATGTAGCCGTGAATAGACTACGTTGGTCTTGAACTCACGGGGAGTCTCTTGCCTCCTTCTCTAGAGTGAGGGGACCATGTTTACCGTGTAACCACAGTATGATCCTAAGCTGTGTTCAGGGAGCACCTCATAAACATATGCATCTTTCAGTATAAGCTTCCCTTACAATGACTCTTACTTTTATTCTGTTTAAAATCTATGAAGCACTTCCCACCATGTTTGACGGTTGCCCCTAGGAAGGGGGCAAGTGGTGACTTCCTTGTCTGCAGGGTCGAGATCCAAGGTCTCGAGCTCCTCGGGTTATGCTGTAGAATCTGGGGAGATTTATGGGCATGCTATCAGAAAGACTGCATTGTGATTTATTTAGCACAGGGAAAGGTGCCGGCTTGACTTCGGGAACCTCTGAGTTCATTGAGAGAAGTTCCTGGTCCCCGGCTGCTGATGGCCAGGCCAGTTCTCCCTCCAGACTGCAGTTCAGTGTCACAGGACTTCGCCAGTCTGGCAGGAGAGGAAAACCAATTGATGGGTGGAATATTTTTTTGGCCTGTCTCCTGAGAGTGGTTTTGGCACTGGCTGTGCGGGTGACTCATCTACCCATTGGTAACATGAAGCAGCATTTTGGGGGCCTTGTCAAACCCTAAGGAGGGTCACGGACTGGCTTGGCTGGCGGTCTGGAACGCTCAGGGCTCATTAGCTTTGTTATTTGGTTCTGGTGCCAGGTGCTCCCTTCATTGGGTTTGAGCGTTGGGTTAACTCACTCCCTGCCTGACGAGGTTGGTAGAAGAGGTATGAAGACCTCAGAGACAGCTCTGCTGGGGTGTTTATTCATGGCAGGAGAGAGTGTTAAAGTACACAGGGAAGGAGAGTAGGGCTTACAGGTTCAAGTTGGGACAGGGGAGGATTTGCAAAGAAGCCTTAGGACTTGTAGGAATGTGTAGCCAGGGTAGGTAAGGTAGGAGTTTGCAGGCTAGTTGGTAGTCAGGTTCCAGGCTTGAGGAATCCAAAGAACCAAAAGGGATGCAATGGTAAGAGAGTTTCCAGAGTACGCTGGGGAGGATGCCAGAGGCAGGTACCTGGTTGGACATGGCCCTTCTGGGCTCCCGTAAGCTTTGAACTTTATTTGAGGACACTGAAGACATTTGATTAGATGGGTGAGCATGTTTTGAAAGGCCAGAGGGCAAGCTGCCCAGGGGGTGAGCAGTCCAGGGGGTGACATAGCTTGGGAGGTGACCTGGCAAGGGACTGAGTCCTTGGGTCCCTTCCTCACAGTCCTGGTGTGCAGAGAAGTTGGGCTCCCTGCCTGCAGCCTCACATGAATGTCACACAAATGGAATACTTTCCCTCCAGTCCCGTTGTGAGATTTTTATAAGATGACTGTCCATTGAAGAGCCTTTCCCTACAGTTCTACGTTTTACCACCCGGTTGCCTCTGCTGATGGGAATGGCTGCTCAGAGTCTGCCCGTGTACTGGCTTCTCTGAAGTCAATCAGGAGGGTGGCTGGTCCTCTATGAAGACCATCTACACCCAAGTTTACTGTTAACTTGTAGTTCATCACTACCAATGTGATGTCCATTTAACGCACGTACACCTTGATAGTCTTCAGTGTTCTTTGGGAAACTTGAATACAGCCTGCTCCTAGAAGAAAGTGGAGATCCTCAGCATTCTGGGTGTGTGTGTGGGGGGGGGAGGTCGGGGGAGTTCTGAGGATGCTGCCCCGAAACCTAAGAATGATGTCATAAACGCCTTTTTAAAAACCATCTGGAAATTGACTGCTTGCTAAGTGTGAGTTCAATTCTTACAATGGAGAGAAGGAATGATTCCTGTGAGCTGGAAGAGAGCCGAATGGCAGCGATTAAGCTATCACCTGGAGGAGGTGGAGTGACAGGTGACTGACACACTGAGAGCTAAATACCAATTGACTGCCTAGCAGAAGATAAGAAACTGGGCATTATGGGAAAAAGATGATAAGAAACTGGGCATTATGGGAAAGTCTCGGGCACCTGTGACTTCAAGATTATTAATTTGTTTGAGGATGTCGGTTGTCTGTGCCTTCAGTTGGTGCTGGCCATTCCACAGAGCTGGCGAACAGTGGCTGGGAAAGGAACCTGCAGGAATCGGTTAGGTGTGAGCTTTGACACTGAGTCCGTTGGGTCACTCCTCCCGCTATTTAAGGAAGCAAAGCCAAGTGTGCCTTAGAAATGGGGGCAGAGAGGGTCAGAGAAGCGGTGGCTGCTATTTGCAAAGTCTTGCCAGGCAGTCACTACTGCAGGATCTTTGGTTTGTTTAATCTCTGGGGGACATTCACAGGATAAAATGGTCCCGATCGTGGTTTGTTGAGAAAGAACTAAAGCCCGATGAACAATGCAGGAAGCCAGGGCATAGATACTGAGAACACCAGGCAAACATGGCTAACCTGGGCACCTGCGTCTTGTGCTTAACTTCCCGCTCCTCTCCACCTCTTCCACCTGGCTTCCGGGGTTTCCTGAGCTGTGGCTACTGTTCGAAGTCTCTTGTCTTCCTTTGAATCTCAAGGTTTTGCAGAAACTTCAGAAATTAAGTCATTTTCATGGATGGCAAGTTCTTCTGATACCGACCAGAGTGTTAGCTTTATGCACGAAAGAGGAGCTACTGGAAACATGCTGACTGGAGAGGCCAGGCTTGTATATTCTCTCCTCTTGGGTCTTGGGTGTTTGTGCCTGACCTGTCTCTGTTGTGCCAGGATAACTGCAGTGTCAAGACAGGACCTCTAACATTTCTGGCAGCCTGTCCAGAGTCTTCAGCATTTTGCTTGGCGATGTATTTTTCTGTCCCAGGTGAGGGAGCGGGGAACTCTTACTGCATTCGTGTAGCAGAGGAAGTACATCACACCGTTAGAGCTGAGAACCACAGAAACCAGCAGGGAGGACCAGGCTGCCTTCCTCAGGCTGCTGTCTCAGTCTGGCCAAAGGCCCTCCAGATTCCAGGGTAAACAGGCCATTGCTGGAACCAGTCCGGAGGAGCACTACGGGAGGTGGGGACCTGGGGTGTCAGGTAACATGTGAGAGAGCCAGAAGATGTCCCGGTGGGTGATCTGAGGAGCATGGTGTAGTCCAAAGGCAGTAGGGTAGGCTTGACTGGGTGAGACCATGAGGAGGTGTTAGAGGGGCCTCACCTTGATGTGTGGCTTTGCCATCTCTTACCTCACAACTGTCCCTAGGCTACCTATGCTCTTGATCTCATGGAGCAGTCTGTATGCAACAGTTACCCTCCACCCTGCTCCCTGTTCACCTCTACACCTGAAGCTTAGGGCAGTGGGATCGACCTTGTTCTCATGGTAAAGGAGAATTTATGCTGTGTCTAGCGTCTGCCCTCACGTCACAGCCCCTCCTGTCTCTTTCCCTTTTTCCTTAGGCTCTTACCACCCTTCCCCTTCAGTATTCAAGTAGATCCTGTCCCTGTAGCTGCCTTGTCCAGAGCCCTGATGCAAAAGTACTTGGGTATGGTGTCACACCGGCTGCTTCTCTTCTCATGATCTCCTTGGCTCCATCAGAGCCTGCTGCCTGGTTGAGATCTGCTCATGACCCTGCCTGGCAGGTGTTGGAGAGGCATCTTTACCTCAGTGGTCTGTGTCACACATCTACAGCTCTGTTCTTCTGATCACCCCCCATTCAGAAGCTTACCACTCGGTGGACCAGAGTACCTCCTGCCACCCATGCAGAAACCTACCCCTTCCACGCAGGTGACCTGAGACACCTGGTTCTTTCCACCAGTCCTTGGTGGAAGGAGTGAAGAGTGGGGACTTTTTGGACTGTGGTCCACCAGAGACTCATCTCTCTCTCTTTTTTATTTTTCCTTGTTTTTTTTTTTTTCAAGACAGGGTTTCTCTGTATAGCCCTGGCTGTCCTGGAACTCACTCTGTAGACCAGGCTGGCCTCGAACTCAGAAATCCGCCTGCCTCTGCCTCCCAAGTGTTGGGATTAAAGGCATGTGCCACCACCACCCGGCTGAGACTCGTCTCAAATTAACCAAGTGATAATAATGATGCCTGACAGAATGTTCCAGAATGACCTTTCTTCTTCTAACACAATAGTCATGGCTAATGGAATGTTCTGAATATCTTTTGAACTCTCCTCAGAGTGGGTATTTGGGGTTGGCAATGTTTGTAGTTATTCTTGGGCACTTGCAAAGCTTTTGGTCGTGGTTTCTCTATGACCGAGAACTTGGCATAGATAATTGGTGTTGTGCTTCCTGTTGTACGGTAGGCATCTTTATCAGGCAGCTCCAGTATTGATGGAAGGCTTGATGGTGCCTGCGGTTCACCCCTTGGTGATGGCTTCCTTCCTGAGCCTCCCACATCAGTTATCAAGACATCTCTCCCAGACAAAGCCATAGGCCAATCTGATCTGGGTTATTAATTTCGGTTCTGCCTTCCCAGATGATTCTAGGTGTCTGATTGACAATCAAAGCTAACCAGGATGGGTGGTGATACTTACTGCAGCCTGGGGTTACACTCAGACCCCTTCTCCTCTTCGCAGTGGCCCCTGGAGGGTGGAGAATGTTGCGTCTGCTAGTACTGTAAGGTGTTTTCTTGTTTCTGATTTCTAGTTTGTTAGTGTCTGCGGTGTATTATGTGGGTTCTCCTTCTGTGTGTTTAATCTTGATCTGTGAATGACTTTGGAGTATATGACAGGTCTTTCTACCTCAATGTACAACTCTGTCTTCACTGAAGCTTGGAGATGGTGTGTTAACATGAACGCTGACGGTCTCTTGGGGCCTTGAAGTCCTGCTACAAACTTTTGTGAGTCACAGTGTGGCCAGTGAGTGTCTTTGAGCCCCGCCTCCAGCCACTTTCTACTTTTGCTTCCTGGATTCACCCAGCAGACACACTCGATACCCTTCACCCAAGACACCCCATGGCAGTCTTGACCCTTTTCCAAGAGCTAGACTATGGATCTGATGGTGCCTCCTCCTGGCCTGCAGGTGACCGAGGGCCTTGTCATGTCACAGAGTGAGCCCAGACTTCTCGGATAGCATGCAGAGTCTTCAGCTGGCTTTCCAGCACCTTACCTCTAGCCCGCCTTTCCCGAAGCCTCCTCCATATTGACACAACTTTTCATGGAAGGTGGGAGGGCACAAGTGTCTTCCCACCGTTGCTGAAACCCTTGCAGATTAGGACTTCGTTATTTGTCTGTTGAGACGGACTGGATCTCATAGAGCTCAACTCACCAAGTAGCTGAGGGGGTCCTTGAACTCCTGATTCTTCTGCATCAACCTCCCAAATGCTGGAATTTCAGGCCTGACACATTGTTTAGGGCCAGCATGCATGGTGTGGTGGCAGACAGCACATAAAACATGTCGAGGTGGAGGTTCAGACCTGAGCTCAGGGAGCATAAGGCTCTCTGTGGTGTGAGCTCAGTGAAAATGCCGCCTTTGTTTGAGTGATCTAAACTCACTATAGACGATTTAGAAAACATAAATCAGAGAAGAAATTGAAAATCTATAACTATTGCCATGAGGTAAATCACACACGCATTATTTTCAAAGTGGAGTCCTTTGTTGCCAGTTTTGCAGCCTGCCATTTTTATTGGCCAGAGCACAAGGACAGCATCCACTAGTAGACACCAAGGACACCCACAGGCCATCCAGTTGTGCAGGTGTTCTGGGAGGAAATCACTTTCTGAGCGTCTATCTCTAAGACTCTTCATTGACTTAGAGCATGAGGTTGCCCACTCTGTGCATTCTGGGTAGTGACAGTTTCAACCCGCCCTTCCTCTTCAAGAGTGGAATAGCCACAGAGCTGCCTTCACAGAGGCAGAATCTTGAACCACACTGCATTTATGGGGAAGATGGATGCCCCCTGCCCTTGATTGGACAGCCAGGCTCGTCATACCTTCTAGTTGACCTGTCCTCCTTTCTCAGCCTGGGGTCTGAGGACTACATTGCAGACAGGGACAGCATCCCCAAGTGCTCTTCCAGATCAACTGGGGCTTCAGATTTCAGCAGCTTCTCACCAGCCTGGGGGACATAGCTATAGGATGAAGACTATTCAAGGTTCCATCCCTGGTTGTGTGGGACCCTTGTGGAAACACAGGGAACTGTGAGGGATTTTTAGCTTCTGTCTTAGGGATGGGTTGGTGCAGCCCCACAGGGATTTGGTGATTGGGGGGTGGGGGAGGGATGGTGGTGGGGGTTCTATTTCTTGCTGTATTTTATGGCTGTCACTGGGCTGTTGCTTAGAGGACAGGCTAGTGACAAGTTTCAGAACATGAGAAAAGCGCGGGGCCTGCCCTTCCTCAGATTGTTCCTTGGCTAGTACTGAGGAGAGGGAGGAACCTGAGCTGGCCTGCATCTCGCCTGAGGTTGAGTTTCACTGCCTGTTCGTGACATAGGCCAATTTGTAATGGGGATGGCGATTTGTAATGGGGCTCACAAGAAAGCACCCCGATTAGAAGTGGTGTGGAGTGTGCCTGGCACGAGCCATGGTCCTGCCTCTTGGAGCCAGCTGTGCCCAGTCGTTCAAACAGCTGCCTTTTTCAGGGGGTTGAGGAACTGGCAAGAGAAGGTGGTGAGCTGTGAGACTGCTGAGTCAGATGTGTGAGGGAATAGAGTATTTCAGAGGGTGAGTGTGTGCCCACAGAACTCTTTGGAAGGCAGGTGTTACTGCGGGTTGGATTGTTATCACAAAATGGAATTGGTTCCCTTTCTTTAAAACCTCAATGGCAGCTGCCAGGCGACTTGCAGGTCTCTGGACTCTGTCTCTCTCCTGCGGTCGTCCTTCTGCAAGGCCCCCGGGCTTTTCAAGCCCCACTGAAGTTCACAGCAGTGGAGACGAGAGCCCTGAGCCCTGGTTGCACCTGAACATGGTGTTCTCTACCTCCCACACTTTTCCTCGCCACTGGGCTTTCATTGACTGCCTGGGGACTCTCTAATTCTAGAGTCTGACCAGCAAGGCCTCAGTAAACCGAGACACTAAGCAATTTGCCCAAGCTTCAAGAGAGTCAGCAATTGGGCACAGGTAGTTTGTCCTGGAGCCACGAGATCTGAGAGATCCTACTACCCGAGTCTCTCTAGCTCCTGTGTACAAGTCCGTGTCTGTTTCCCCTCCTCACTTTCCTGTCATCTTCAGTACAGTCTGAGCCTTCTTCTCACAGCCAAGGGACCTAAAGAAGAGTCCAGGGCCTGATAGAGTCAGTGGTTGGCTGTGTCTTCTAATGGTTAGTGTCCCAGTTTACCCCTGCAAAGGATATCTGCAGACGTAAAACACCACGGTCAGGCGAGCAGACCTGTCACTAGGAATGACTGTCTTGGGCTGAGTATAGATCTAGTCATGGCTAGTCTTGCCAATGGTTCACTCTAGAATCATCAGAGAAGAGAATCGTTGATGGGTCTGGAAGAGAGGCTTCTCTGGATCTGGTTAGCTTGTGGGCATGTCCTCGGATGATATCTCCATTGCCTTAATTGATATGAGAAGGCCAGCCTGGTTTGGGCCCTGGGCTGTAAAAGAGTAGAGAAAGCTAGGTGAGTAATAAGCTCGCATGTGGTTATTCCTTTCTGCTCTCGGTTAGGGATGTGATGGGGCTTCCTGCTTTGAGTTCCTGCTGCTTTGACTTCAACACTATGATGGAGCTTCTAAGCAATTCGCCGATTATCCGTTATTATTGTTGCTGCTGTTGTTACTGTTATTATATTGTAGCCAGTATTACCCACTTGACTAGGTTGGCATAAAGAGTCTGGGGAAGGCAGGTGGTATTCAACTCCCCCCCGCCTTTAGTTGTTCTGTGATAAGCACAGATACCACCTTAAGACATTTTTTTCCCTGCCACTCCCACTGAGGCTTCAGTGAGCCTACCGACCACTCTTTGAGTATTGAGTAGCGACCTCAAGATCATCCAGATGCCAGGGCAGGTGTGTGGGAACTAAAGGCCTCACACATTACTGCCTGCAGTTAAACTGGGGCTTCGGTCCCCTGGATTTGTGCTTCCTGTTGCATAATCCATGTGGGAGCTGGGTCTTGGGCCTCTCTTGCTGGCAGTGGCACAGAAGCATCCGTGAGCGGAAAGGGATAGGAGCCAGAGAGGTGACAGGGACCTGGGGATGGGGTTTGAAAGATGCTGGCTAGGTGTCCACCGTCCACCTAGCAATGCTAAACCCTGCTGACAGTCTGCTGCGATGACAGGGGACGTCCCTCTGTGTGATCATCCTGCCAATGACACATAACCCCATAGGACTATCACAAGACAACTCCCCGCTGCAAAGCAGCTTTTAAAGCACCTGGCTGGTCCTCAGAACTGTCAAGATCACCTAACAGAAATGCATGGGGAAATTACACAGTCAAGACAGCTAGATGATACACGATGTCCAGGATGGGACCCTGGAGCAGATGAAAGGGTGAGAGGGAGGCAGTAAGTGGGGGGCTCCAGCATCTCCGATCTCTGCAAAGCAATGCTCAGCCAGCTGGGCCTCCCTCCTCTTCCCATCAGCAGCCTCTTTGTTCAGTCCTGACCTGGACATTTAGAGGTGAGCTAAATGTCCTAGCTAGCCATGGTGGAGCTTCTAAGCAATGCAGGGATTATCTCTTTGCAGAGTGAACCTGAGAGAGGGAGGAGGGCGCTGAAGACAATGGGCCATTAATAAACTGCTCTGAAATTCAGAGCCCAGGGCATGGGGCCTTGGAGTGAGTTGGCAGGTGTACTGGGAACCTTGTCAAGGTCTACGCTAATCCTGCCAGTGACTTAGGGGAGGGAGGCAGGTGGGATGGGATTAGCTTTCCTGCAAAGTTGACTGGCTAAACTTTGCCCAGATATGGAGTCACCAAGGCACCTGTTGAATTAGACGGGGTTTGTCAGTGTACAGAGTGAGCCCAGGTCTTGGGAGTAAGCATTTATGTGTGCATATCTCTCTCTCTCTCTCTCTCTCTCTCTCTCTCATGTGTGTGTGTGTGTGTGTGTGTGTGAGAGAGAGAGAGAGAGAGAGAGAGATAGAGAGAGAGAGAGAGAGAGGGAGGGAGGGAGGGAGGGAGAAAACCTTGTACTTAAGTTCCTAGTTTTAGGAAGAGGGCTTCCTTCCAAGGCCCCACTCACTCACTCATGCTGGACACCAGCCCATCACTTCTCAGAGCTTGCTTGTCTGCCCAGAACTGACCTAGTGATGTTGTAAGAAAGCAGCATGTAGCCCAGCAGGTCTGGGATGGGGACAACTGCAAGCACTGACTATGGACTGTGCAGAGTTCAGATACCTCTCAGGTGTCCCCTATCCCCAGTAAGCTTCTGAGGTGAGATCGCTGAAGAATTGAGGGTGAGCACGCCTGTGGCTTGTGGGAAGCTTTGTAGGGAGTGGTGGTACTGGGTTCCGATCCTGTACAGTCTATGGTCTGTTCCAACTTCTGCATTTGAAGCTTCTCAGGGGGGACAGACAGCAGACAGCCTATAGCATCCACATTCACGATGATATCTTTGCTGGATGAGGACCAGTCAGGCTGGCTAGCCACCTCTCTTGGGTCTCTGAGATGTTATAGTTGGTGGGTGAGTGGGTGGACACCCTCAAGCCTTCCTGTGACTTTTTTGGTATACACTGGGTGCTGTCCTGACTAGATGAGAGAGCCACGAAATAGAATACCACACTAAGAGAAGCTGACTGCTGTTCTTGCGGTCCTCAGAGGCACAATAAATGGGATATACAGCCAGACTTGTCAAGCCCTGGCCTACCTTCTTTCCCAAGCACTGTTCTCCTGGGACCATGCTGTTGTCCTGGCTGCACCCTACACATTCACCCCACCCTCACCCTGCAGGCTTCCTCCAGTGCCCCGACATCACGTTTTCTTTTTTCTTCCTCATGCCAACACACGGCTCTCTGAGTTACTGAAGTGTACATTTGAGGTCCTATGTGTTAGACACAGCCCCCCCCCCAACCCCCACGTCACTTATGTGGTATGCTCTCCAGGAAGAGCCTGGAGGTTCATGGAGCACTTTGATTTTTGTTTTGTTTTGTTTTAAAGCAAAGGCCTGAGTATTGTGGTGGGGCTTGAAGGAGTTCTACTTTCTGGGCTGCCATGCACCGTGGTCACAGACTAACCCGTAGTGTCCCAGCTAACCTGTAGCAGTTCCTCCTCTGATTCTGTTTGTACACACCCTTCTTCAGCGCGCACATAAATGATTAACTCCCAAGACCTGGGCTCACTCTGTACACCGACTAACTCCATTTAATTCAACGGGGGCCTTGAAGTTCCCTCTGTGGAGAAGGACTATGAGGAGCACATTCATTGGCTCAGCTGAAGTATCTGATGGCGCTGAGGTGCGAGGGGCAGACACAAATGCTCCTCTGGGCCCCTCACCAGACCCCGGATCCTCTCAGTGCACAGAGGCCCAAGTCAGCCGGTTCACATGGCACTCCCTGGTGAACTCTCCTGGCCTCCTTCCTCGTTGCAGACTGGTGTCTCTCCTCGAGCCTGTTTTGAGAGTGTTTGTTTGGACACTCTTACACACAGAATGCAGCTTTGTGTGACTCCCAGCTTCCGACAGTCAACCGGTGTTTTCAGTTACCCAGAGATGCACAGACACCCCAACAGGAAGATGTTTCAGGGTCCTGGAGTGGAGCCCTCATCCAGTGAAAGAAGTGAGTCTTAGAGATATGGCGCCCGTCGTTAACACAGGTGGGGCGATCCTTGAGTACTCTCACCCACCCTGGGAGGAGCAACCTCGCCTCAGAGAAGAATCCGAGGCTGCTGTTGAGGTTTGGCAAGGAGGGCAAAGAGGATTTCCGGGCAGTGGTATGGGCCTGAGCTGGCCTGGTTCTCTTTCTGAGCAAGATAAACAGGAATGAGGGATGCCCAGCAGGGATGGAGCTGAATTTTCGGAGGCTCTCAGTGTGATAGTAATATCTGTTGTCACTGCCATGCAAGAGACCAAGGTAGGTGATTTCTAAACTTTGGGCAAATGTAGACAGAATGCAGAACATCAGTGTGGTCACTGAAGAGTCACACCAGGGAGCTCTTGTCCAGATTTACACAGCCACTGCTAGGACAGACAGACTTCAGCCTGTCCCCCTGTTTCAGATGTATTGTTTTTCTAAAATATTTTAAATTTTAATTTTTTTGATGCCTATGAGTATTTTTTTTTTTTTGCCTGCATGCATGTGTGTGCCTGGTGTTGATGGAGGCCAAAGGAGGGCATCAGATTCCCTGCAGTGAGAACTACAGATGGTTGTAAGCTGCCATGTAGGTGCTGGGAATTGAACCCTGGTCCTCTGAAACAGCAGCAAGTGCTCTTAAACCCTGAGGCATCCATCTAACCCAGTCAGTTCTTTTATCTGGCGGATCTTAAGTAACTGCGGAGAGCTATTCCTGTCCTGGTTGTGTGTTGCCCCTCCTCTGCTTGTTTGTGTTTGTACCACACAGAGTTCATTCGGTCTGCTGTTCTTTCCTGTCTCTAGCTGCCTCTAATAAAATTAATTCATCAGAATGATAATGTTGCAGACCGGAGCTCTGCTGGTATAGAGCTTGCCTAGGCATGGACAAGATCCTGGGTCCCGTCTCCAGCACTTAGGCAGGGCATGATGGTGCACACCTGTGATCCCAGCTAAAAGCAGGAGGAGCAGAAGTTCAAGGCCATCCTAAGCTATACAGGGAGATTGAGGCCAGCCTGGGCTACATGAAGGTCTGTATCAAGTCAAAACAAAACACAACAAAAGGTCAGTGTCCCTTCTGTGGTTAGGTGAGTGAGCTTGCTTAATAACTCTTTGGCTTTATTCACAAACTCCCTTGAGGTTGGGACTAGGGTGGTCTCACACCAGCACAGCAAGGAAGCCACAAACCACTGTTCGCTCCAACCAAGCGATCAGGTTGATTCTTCCCTGTTGAGTCTTGATGAGACCCTGGCCTTGCTTGAGAGGCTGAGACCCAGGAAGAAGATGGTGCCTTCGCTCAGCTAAACCAACCCTGACTCCTGAGCCACTGAAATGGAGACATGGCGAGCCTCTGTTGTCTGCGGTCATTTGCTGTTCAGTGCTGGGCTCCTTTTGACCGGCCAAGCTGCCCTTCGGTTCACCTGTGCAATGCATAGCTGGATTTCCCTCACTGTGAGGATTTTTGTAGCGTGCCTGTTATAGACTTGCCCCTGCTTCTCCTGTAGGATAGTAGAACGTTACAGGGAAGGGCTTTGTCCTCGATGTCCACGCCCCAGCGTGCAAACTGCCAGTGGAAATCGGATCCTCTGCACCCCACCCCCACCCCAGAGCTGTTCCTCTGCCTCAAGCTCCACACTGACCACCTTGTGATATTGGAGCTGGCCTGCCCGGGGTGATGTGTATCTGGATAGACTTTCAGTGCAGGTACACCTGCCTCACCTCCCCCAAACTCACGTTATTTATTCTCCTTTGTTCCAACCAGAAGATTCTTTGCATGGTTTCAGTTCACTTTTCTTATTGGATCCTACAAACTCTTAGAATTTACTAGAAGTTGGCAAACGCCGACTCTTTCCGTGTTCTTTGACTGCAGGTGGCGGAGGGGGGTACCCCACCTTGGAGTGCTTTAAAACAGAATGAGACTCACTGGAATCCTTCTGTCCCAGGGGATGCTCGGCAGGATTGTTTTCCAGGTTTTCCCGGCCAAGACCTGAGTGCTCAGGCCCTGGACTCCGCTCTGTCTGGAGTAGAGTGTGGTTTGTGGTACATCCTCCTCTGAGAAGGCCTGCCCGAGAGCTGTTTTTTCTCTGGGCTCCCTGGAGGTGGCTGCAAAGGAATGTGGGCCCCCGGCTGAGTGTTCCCAACACACACACATTCCTGGAGCAAAGTTAAAATTAGAAAAAAGCTGCCACATTTCCTGCCATTCAGGCAGTCACTGGTGTTTGTTTGCACAAAGGTTCTTCGCTAACAATCTGGAGTGGGTTCGGGAGGACCGAGAGGTGAAGTCATGATTTTCAGGAGGGAGGTGAGCGGTTTCCATGGTGACCTTTGTTATGGGCGTCACCCGGCTTTTGAGTCCTTGCAGAATGATACGGGAATGGAAAAATGCTGTCAAACAACTCCTTTTGATAGTTCACAAGAAAAATTTAATTCTACTCATTTATTTCTAGACAGCAGCTGCAAAGGGAGGGGAGCACAGCAGACGGCCTCTCTTTTTAAACGACCCTACCGACCTCCACTTTCTGCCTACTGTAGGGGGGGAATCACCCCCAACACACTCGTCAACCAGAATTCTCTAGGTTCAGCAACGTGTCCGCACCTAGGGTGTGAGAACCTCAGTCTGTGTCCATACGTGAGCACTGTGAACATCAGCAGTCGTTTTTTTTGCAACAAGGCCTGCTAGAATCCAGGCTGCCTCCTGCACAAGAGACCAGGACAAAGGTCTTGTCTCATAGAACGGTTATCCTGGGGGTACGGGAACAAGGGGTGGTGTGTGTGCAAGAAGGAGAGGCAAGTGAAGCTGGGAGGGGGTAGGCAGCAAAGTACGCAGTGTTTGATAGTGTGTGTGTCCCGAAAGACACCCAGACTCCGCTGTTTGTGACTGTTACCTTTTAGATCAAAGGGGCCTTTACAGATTGGAGGAGCCTGGGGTGTCAGGATTTCTTGGTGTTTTAATTGATAGAAAATTGATAAAGAAGAGATCCAAGAGCCTCCTGCCGCCACCAGCAACTACAGCACTGTTTGGGGCATAGCCCTGCAGAAGGAGCTTGGGTAACGAGATCCCTGGGAGAGACGGAAAGCCAGAGAGTCTAGGATAGGGCAAGGCTTGTTCTTTTCATGATTCACTGCAGGGAGGGCTAGATGAATTTCTTGTAGGGGCTACGCTACCACCTGATTACCTTCTGCTAGGCCCCACCTCTTAAAGCTTTCACCTTTCCTTAGCATCTCCAGTCCGAGAGACTTAAGGTTTCAGCATTCAAACCATGGCCAAACCGTATCACGCATGGTTCCTACTTCTGTCCTACATGCAAACACACGTGTCTTTGTAAGAGGTGGTAGAGGGAGGTGTGGCCACAGGGGCTGATGACAGACACAGGCCAGTGTGCTTTGGGTATGGAGGCAGGGGGATGGGTGAACCCTAGAAGCTGAAAAGGGCAGAGAAAGGGTGTATAGCTCTAGCCCTCCCTGTTCACCCTGTCTCCTTGGCTTTCCCCGTAAGATTATAGGTTCACATTTCTAGCCCCTAAAACTAACGGAATACACCTGTGCTGTAGCAGCAATAGGACAGACGGGGATCTGGGGATCCAAAGAGGTGACTGCTACGCAGAACCAGCCAGCCTGCCTGCCTGCCTGCTTTCCTTCCTAACTCCCTCCCTCCCTCCCTCCCTCCCTCTCTCCGTCCCTTCCTAGGTGCACTTTCCCACTGATTGGCCTAGGACCATGGCACCTGCGTTGGTACCCAGATCTAGCTGAGAGCCCCAATCCCATGACCTCTAGTGATCTTTATCTTGGGAGTGACTCCCGGTGATTGTATGTATTATTGATGAAAAAACATCTGTTGGAGTACAAGTCCCCCTTGCTCTTTCCCCTCCGATTTTAGCAGGGGATGTAAATGCATCATAGTAACGGAACAAAATATTCACATGGCTTTTCAAATTGGGATGTTTTTCTTTTTGTACTGACAATACAAAGTCACCCTCCAGCATTAACTAGAACCAGCCAAGAGTGCTGCTGCTACTGGTGTGTGTGTGTGTGTGTGTGTGTGTGAGCGAGCTTTGTGTTTGTATCTTGGCAAAAAGCCAACCCAGTGACCTAGAGCCAGCTGTACATTTCCCATCTGTTCCAGACTGTGACCCCCCACACCTCCAAAGGCAGACCTGGTATTTTAGATGATTTGGGGCCCCAGGGGGATGAGATGAGAGAGGAAAAGAGCAGGGGTGAACTGCTGAAGGAATGGCCTTGCGGTCTACTGAAGCTGCCCTGGGCTGGGACCTTCTCGGGGAGCTGTGTGACCATGCCTTGGAATTGTTCTTGGAGGGAAGGGAGCATGGATCCTAGGGTTTCTTTGGGGTATTTATTTGAGGCTTGGTGTGCTGCCATGGGGAGCACCCTCCATAGGGAGCACCCAGCATCTGCACTTGACCTGATTGCCCCCTGAAAGGGATCTGTGTGTTACTGTAGTGTGATATCCATTATGGTATGGTGCCATTTGCCACATGGATTTCTAATAGGCTTTCTTCCTGACCCCTGAGGGTTGTGAGAAAGGGAAATGTGTTGGTCAGGGACTGATAGGAAGATATATACGGGATTTCTTAGAGTGGCTTACAGGTTATAGTCCAACAATGGCTGCTTCTCAATAGAAAGTCCATGAAGCCAGTCATTTTTTTTTTTTTTAAATTGCATGAGGCTGAATGTCTCAGCACATCTTAAAGTATACACTGGAATCCCAAAGAAGAAGGCTCTAATACCAGGGAAGGAATGAAATTGCTGTCAAGAGTGAGGGCAAGCAAAGAGAGAGCTTCCTTCTTCCCTGTCCTCTATATAGGACTATATGTATATATATAGTCACTAGAAGGTGTGTCCCAGATTTAAGGTAGACCTTCCCACTTCAAATAATTCAATCCAGAAAAAATCCCTCACAGGTGTGCCCAGCTGCTTGGATTGTAGTCAATTCCAGATGTTAGTCAAGGTGACAACCAAGAACAGCCCTGGAAGGGAGTATTTCTTCTGTACCCAATGGGCTTGGGGACAGGTGACTCCAAGCCATTGCCGTGACAACACTGAGAAGAACAGGGAGAGGTAGGTAAAGTTGGCAGCAGCTCAGAGGAGCCTGTCCTCCCTGCTGGCTCCCTGTCCTTGCCATTCCAGGAGGGGCTTGCTGGTGTTTTGTTTTGTTTTGTTTTGTTTTGTTTTGTTTTGTTTTGTTTTGTTTTATTGTTTTGGTCTCATGCTCAAGCATGCAGGAACCTTTCATCTTTCATGTTCATGCCCTCACCCCCACATCCCCCACCCCGATTTCCAGCACACTTGCTGATCTTGCCAAATTGCTCCTTCACAGAGGCAAGGAGGAAAGGAAAGGGAGCTGATGAGGACCGTGAGGTGACACAGCGGTGGCCATGGCCGTCTGTAGCTTCACATTCCCGGGAGCCAAATGAGCCCTAGCTGTGTGGGGCGGGAACTTCGTTATAGCAGGCTAACCTTTCATGCCTAATTAATGGGGCTCGTGAAGAAGAAAATCGTGAGTAAATAGATAGGTCGAATAGTCACCAGATTAAGGCAGAGCCCATTTGTGTAGCCACACGGACTCTCTGGGCAGGTGTGTGCTGGATCACTGGAAACACTGTTTCTGTTTGCTTCAGCTTTACCAAAGTGGGAGGCTGTGGAATCAAGGCGAATGGAGCTAGCTGGTAGGTCGAGTGGGTCATTGAGCTCTGTATTACAGATCCAAAGGCCTCCCCAAAATGCTTTACAGTCCAACAGAGCGACAGCTAAAGCGGGTGTTTTCCAAATGTGTGTTATTTCCAATTAAATCAATTAAAAAAATAACGTGTGCTTAAAACTAAGACATTGTCTGGGGTGGTGGCACACACCTCTCTAGTTCCAACACTCCAGAGGCTGAGACAGGAAGACTTCAAATTTGAGGTTTAAATAAATAATAATAAAACAAGGTTTTTCTCACAGACTGGAGAGATAGTTTAGTCTGTAACATGGTAACAAGATAAGTCTGAGAACCTGACTTCAGTCTTCAGCACTCACATAGAAAAACCCTAAGTGTGGTGTGTGTTATGTGCATCCCAGTCCTTGGGAGGTGCCAGGTCTCTGGGGCTCCCCGGCCAGTCAGCCTGGCCTCATTGGTGGTCTCAGGGCCCAGTGTGAAACCCTATCTCAAAAACTAAGGGCCCTCCTGAGGTTGATCTTGGCCTCCTCGTGCATGTGTATGTACACATGATGCATAAGAAACAAATAAATGAAAGGTATTTCTTCCGATGGAGGAGTTGCTTTGTGTTCTGGGTAACGCGGTGGTCATCTCCGAGGGATTTAGACACCGAAGCTTCATTTGGGAGAAAAGTTTGAAATACAGACTGGTCTTATAACTTCATGCAGGTTTGGGGCTCCCAGGTGTTTTTTCTTTCTCTGGTCCACCTCTGGGCGTGTGGTGGATTTGAAAGGAATGGCCCGAGATAACCTCTCAGATTAGTCAACCACAAGCCCTAAGAAAGTAAGCATCCCACCCCTTCCCATTTTGCTCAGACATCTGGTGGGGACTTTCTCAACTGAGACTGACACCCCAGTCCCCAGTTCATCTCCCCCACCCCCACCCCTCTGCAGTGCTGAAGAGGGGAGGAAGGCTCTTGGTCCACAATGAGTCAGGCATGGAAAGAATGTGGGTCTCATTGAAAGGCCTCTGGCTGCATTTCTTTCTGTTTTGCCCCTTCCTTACCCTGTTGTCAAGGTGAGAGGTTGCCAGGGCAAAGATTTGACCTGTAGGACGGAGTTCTGAAGAGGCCAACCGACAGCCCTATCCTGGTGGTCCTTGGTCAGCAGAGGACGGCTCTCTGGGCTGCCCTTCTAGGCTGCTGGGGGGCGGGGGGGAGGAGAGCTGGCTGAGAGGACTTGTGGAAGCTGGAGCCAGCACTCTGTGAAAACTGGCAAGTTCAGGGACCATAAGTGATGTTATCTTTTCACCCAGCCCGGCATCCAGAAGGGAGGAGGATTTCACTGTATTCCAGGACAGGGCTGGGGTCTGAGTCCCCGCCCATAGATAACCCAAGGTTTCACACATTCCCCTTTGCCCAGACTTTGCAACCCCTTCCATGTTCTGTGGAAGTCCGGCCCCAGCTGCCTTCGTCCGCCTTAGGCAGGATATTTAACTTTATCCAACTTTTAGACCAGGGAGGTTTTGTCACCTGTGAGGAAGGAAAAGGAAGGAAGTACAACATAGGACCGCATTATGTCGCCGCTTGCAGACATCCGGTCCCTGCGGCCTGCTTTGTGGAGGACTCTTCTCTTTGTATTTCATCCTCTAATTATAGAGGCCACAGATGTTGGCGTTGTACTTCTTCGGTTCACAGTCCCACCTCTGTACTTCTCTCTCCATCCTTCTGCAAGCCACTGAAGCCTTTCCTGCTCAGTGTGCTTGGGGGTGGGGCGGGGCTGGGGGCACCTGTCAAGCTGCCTCACGGCCTTGCCAAGGACAGTAACAGTAATGGAGAGGACAGGTGGGAAAAACACATTGCAGGTTCACTATGCCGGGGACTTTCAGATTTCAGTGTCGGCTGGAGTCCTGTAAGTAGCTTACATTCTCAGGCTTTAGCGTCAGGAACCTGGGCAGGGTGAGGATGGACATTGGTCGGTCTGTGGCAGACAGTTCTCTGACACATGCCAGTGTTTGGGAACACCAGCCTCTTGCTCAGGTGGAAGAGATGGAGTTCTAAGCATTCGGAGATGTTTCTGTTGTGTCCTTGGTGCTGAGTATTGGAGAGCTTCTGTTTTGAAGAAATAAAAGACAAGATCTGCCGTTCTCCCAAGTGGTCCTTGTTGAAAAAAAAAGCGGGAGAAGATAATCTCATGTTGTAGTTTTTCACTTGTTATGAAGAGCCTTCTTTTAACAGATAGGGGTATGGAGGTCCAGAGAAATGTGGTCATACCAGACCCATCAGGCTCTTCTGAATGCCCTCGCTCACGCACACACACACACACACACACACACACACACACACACACACACACAGTGTGACTGACGGTCACCCGTCCCCTGTTCCAGGTGCTTTCCTCACACGCATACTAAGTCCTGCAAACAAGCTGCTCATTCCCACAGTCACCAGGGTGCTCCTTCATCACTGGCTCCCCCAGGAAAGCTGCCAGGTCATCATTGGAGCACAGGCTGCACTCTGCCTGGGGAAGTGGCTTGCTTCTTCAGTAGCTTTTAGATAATTGTCCCAGACAGAGCCGGTGAACGTCTTCAGCTGCGGGGGAAGTCAGAGAGATTGGGAGGTATCCCTGGCACCCTTGGCTCCATAGCAGGTAGACCAACCTGGGCTACCTGAGACCTTGTCTCGAGAAACCGAAGGTAAATTAAAAACTCTTCGGTGAGTATGAGGTCAGAGTATGAGGTGGGTCAGACTGTGAGGGCTCTGGGGGCTAGTGAGAACAAGGAGGCAGTTAAAACCTGGACAAACAGCTTTTCAAGAAATGATGAAAGCAAGTACTGGTAGTCCACACCCATTTGTAGCATAGGCAGGCCTTCTTCAAGAGTGAGGATAGGAGATCAAGTTCAGGTCTCATTCTTGTGCAGCAAGCATTTTTACCAAAAGAGCTACCCCCTGACTTTCATGAGCAGTTTCATGCAAGTCCCACTACCAAACAGTGGGAAAGCTGGGGGTTCAATACACAGCCAGGCCCTGGGATTCCGGGATTTCAGGGCACTCCTGGACGTCACAGGGGCCGGTGGAGCGCACCTGTCCTTGGAGGCTTGGGGAGGCAACATGTCACCCAAGGGATCAAGACTGCACCCCTCTTTTGTGAAGGACTCTGGGGTGGTTATTTTCCCCCTTCAAGGTTGGAACCAGCTCAAGATAATACCTTTGAAGTGGTGTGGGGTTGGTCCTTGCTTTCTTCCGTGGCCACGTCCGCCTCTTTGCTCTTCCCGTGCCCTCACCGTGCTGGCTGCCCTTGGCACCACTCCTGGCCTCCAGCCTGCACCTGTGGGTGGGGGCCCACTTGCCTCTGGCTTGAGCCTGCGGCCGCCTGGCTCTATGCCTGTTGCGTAAGTAGCCTGGCATGGAACAGGGGCTTGTAAACATCTCTGGAAAGCCAGGAAACAGGTCTTTCAGCTTTGCGGGCCAGAAGGGCTCTGAAGCTGCCCCTGTGGCTAGAGCACAGAAGCCTCAGAGGAGGCCTTAGCTGACATGTTGGTTTATCCAATGAGACATCAGTGGAAGGCTACTTCGATGTGAATATCATGGAATGCCCACCTCCTGAAATACTTTTGATTCATTCCACTCCTGTCCCCCCAGCTGTTGAGCATCTGCTTTTTGTGGGCCTTACAGGGGCAGGTGACCATGTTGGGTTCAGCCCACAGGCCATAGTTTGCCTCTGGTGTAGGGTAAGGATTCGCCTATTTCTGCCTGTGCATTTGTTCTGGAACCTCACCACTTGCCCATGGAGGGGCTGAGGATGCAGGTAGGAGACTTGGATCCATAGATGTCTGCTGGAGCCCCATCTCGGGGTGCTGAGACAGAGTACAGAACATGGGGTAGTGGCTGGATTAGAAAGCAAGACAAGGCCTTTCCTGATGACTTGTAGCAAGTGAGGTGGGTGTGAGAATATTAGCTGTCTGCTGAATGGTAGGATCCTGAGACCCTCTTTCCATGTTTTACCGATGAGAATACTGGGTGTGGTGGATTATTTGATAGACAGTTTTAACAGGGAACTACAAGGCACTGGGTAGCACAAATAACAGAAATTAGTTTTCCTAGAGTCCAGCATGTATGTGGAGGCAGAGTAGGCTCCCTCGAGGGACATTGTAAGGGGCTGGGCCTGGGACAGCTGATGGCAGCTGGAGGCCATTGGCCATTGCCAGCATCACATCTGTTTGTTGCTATGAATGCAGGGCCTCTCCACATTTTCCATTTCAGCAAGTCACCTCGTCATACTGCGTTAGGGCCTTAATCTCATTTTACCTCCTGAGAGATTCTCTCTGCAGATGGAGTCACATTGTGAGATACTGCGGCCTGTGGGGAGGTCATCTAAGAGTGTGGAAACAGGGGACTTGCTAGCTATTCTGGAACGGGGTGTGGACAGGTCTGTCTCTCTGTAGTTTGCTGTTTGAAATTTGGTGGGATGGCAGCCACGAACCTTTGCTCAGCCTTCTAGTACTCAGCTAGGGTCAAGCTCTGAAATTTCATGTCCTCAGGGACCAGGAGAGATGACAGAGTGACATGAACAGCGTCTTGTTGGGCAGTGGGAGAAAGTTCTGCTGCTTTTGAGACTCCTGAAAACGCATCAGTGTTGTCCTCTCGGGGTTGGGGTTTGGAGGGGGCTACCCAGATTCTTTCCAGTGATGGCATTGGTCTTTCTTTCTTTCTTTCTTTCTTTCTTTCTTTCTTTCTTTCTTTCTTTCTTTCTGTCTGTCTGTCTG
>NW_022196896.1:114670841-114672871 GCF_008632895.1 Mastomys coucha
TCAGAAATCCACCTGCCTCTGCCTCCCAAGTGCTGGGATTAAAGGCGTGCGCCACCACTGCCCGGTGGCATTGGTGTTTCTTGAAGCAGATGTTGAGATGTAGGCATCTTCCAGACTTTTTGGTAACTTGGTCTGCCCACATCCATTCATATGGTTATCTTTGATGTCACAACAGCTGATGGGCCCTGGCTCCCTAGTCTTTGCACAACCCTTTCTTTCATTGTGTAGAGACCTTGACTTTCCAGAGAGTTAGAACAGGAGGAAGAGACATGAACAGTGACCTCTGCTCCTGTCTGCTGGCCATCCCCACGTAGTAAGTCCCAGCCACCTCTCCCTCCCATTCCCCAGTACTGGGATGGCAGGTGGTAGCGGGTCACCTTTGAGTAAGCCTGGCTTTGCCGTGTTCAGGGTCTCTGTCCCCTTTTGACATGAGCTTCCTGACTGTGAAGTTCTGTAAGTGCTCTGACAGGGATTACCCAGTACTTTGGAGTCTTTCGACTTAAAGCTGGTCCTTCTCCAGCAAGCCAAACAGCTAGACAGACCATAGTGCCCTGAGTGGTCCTTACCATTGGCTTCCTTTGGGATTGAGGTCTCTCTTGTTTATGAACATCTCTTCTTATGGTGTCCTAGCCTTTCTGGTGATACACGTCGAGCGGAGTGATGTTTTTCTGGTGCCCGTGATGTCAAACACTGCCTTTGTGTTTACAAGGCCCAACTGTTTCCTCAAGTGGCATTTCCTGGGGCACTTTGGCGGGGCAACTTTCTCTGCTTTCCACCTTTTGGTACATCTGGGATTTGTATTTCCATTGAACCAGAGATGAAGCTCTGTGGGTGTATGTTACGTAGATGCAGGGACGGGGACACAGGTGCTGGTTTGTGAAGGCATGGGGCACGGATATGGATCTGTGTGCATGACAGCTGCTGCGTATAGCATGCCATTTGAGGTAGGAAGGTATCCAGAATGGACTCTTCTCCTCCTACGCCGCCCAGGGCAGCATTCCTATAAATGTGCACATCAGCACAACCACCCCAGTTCTCAAAAGTTGACCCGGGGTCGATGGCGCTGGGAACTCAAGCCTTTATAGACCTACTATATCTTACATGGTGCATGGTGATCAACTCTGCCCTTGCTGGTGGTCATTCTGTGGCTGTCTTGCTGTGTCACCAAGATAACTTGAGGTATGTCAGGGGGGACCACACTGCTCCATTGGACTGGAATCTGCCTGGATTTGGCTACTGCTCTGATGAGAACTAGTGACTGGAGCAGAGGTAGCCCAGAGATGGTTGCTGTGTCCTTCCAGCAGCGCAGCCCTGGGGAGCCTGCAGTGGGGATCTGCTCCCTCGCTGTGTATCCCTACCCCCACCTCTACAAAGACTTTCAACAGAGCCCACTCCCAGAATCTTCTCACGCTGCCCTTTCTGTCTCCCAGGGCATCCCTGTTCTCTTGGATGGAAGATCGGGTCTTGGAGTTCTTCCTCTGACCTCAGAAAGCCAACATCCCCCAGCAGGTAAGCCGGCCCTGGATAAGGTTGCTCCCTTTAACCTGCACCCAGTAGGGCAGCATTTGGTTCCTGAGATGCACAGACCAGTGAGTACATGTCGGGGTTTGAGAGGAGGGAAGGCTTCCAGCACACAAAGACTCAAGCGAAGCAAGGGGAAATAACTTTCAGAAGTTTCCGGTGACGTGTCCTTTCACAGGTACCACCAGCACCTCCCTTATAACCCTCTCTCTTCATCTCCTCCAGTTCCCAGTGTGCCCGGCTGGCAAAGGTCAGTTGCCTGAGGCTGGCACCTGTGTGTTTCCGGGGTGGCCACGTTCATGTTTACTTTCTGAGAATTCCCATTCATGTCCTATGGACAAACCAGCCCGGCAGCTTGCTGTCTCTGGTGACAGCATGGGGCAGGGCCGGTGGCTTTTGCACAAAGGAGCTGTTATTCTAACATGAGTTTCTCAAGTCCAGTGATGAGCACTTAGTTCCATTGGCCCTGAGGTTACAGATCACACACACACATTCTCTCTCTCTCTCTC
>NW_022196896.1:114672881-114675670 GCF_008632895.1 Mastomys coucha
CTCTCTCTCTCTCTCTTTCTCTCTCTCTCTCTCTTTCTCCAGGTTCCAGGAGCGTCCGGAGGAAGGGCTGGACCAGAGGGTTAGTGGGTATGAGATGTTGTGTTCTTGGATTTGTTTCTGACCTTTCCCATCTGGCTGCCGGTAGGACCTACGGTCACTGTCCCCAGTAAAGTCAGGGGGGGAGACATTTCCACGTGACATGGCGGCACCTTGTGTCTTTCCTTGCCTGGTGGAACACATTGGCTCCCGCTGAGCGCAAGGCTCCTGCTCTGGAGGCTGCAAAGGGAGTTTGAGGGCCAGCTGCTGGGTCAGGTCATCTTCCATTCTGGAATACGTATGCATTTAAATAAAGCCCACCGCCAGCTACGAGAGCTGTTCGGGCATTTCCTTTAAATCCACAGTGCCCTCTGTGAAGACAAGAAACCTGCTTTGCTCTTTGTTTCTACGTCTCTGCCGATCTCTTTTGTCTTATCTGTGTTCGAGTCTACATGTCCACTAGGGTAGGGAGAGTGCCTGGGTGTCCTGGGATACCGAAAAGTATGCAGGAGCTGCCGGTCCTGGGGTCAGTGGTCAGGCTCCTGAGGTCCGAGGGTTTAATGCCCAGGAAGTGGCCAGCAGCAGGCCTTTTCCTTATAAGTGCAGGTCCTTGCCCTGTAGATGCTGATGTGTTTGGGTTGTGGAAACAAGCTGAGAGCCATCCACATTCCTCACATTCTTTTGGCCTGGCACCGGCAGGGTGGGGGTGGGGGGAGGGGCTCTGAAATTACTATCAGTTGCTGTAGTTCCATGCCCTCTGGATGAACACAGGGGGTTCCAGAGGGTTGTGCAGCAGGCAATGGGGCCGGAGGCTGCTTCTGCTCTCTGCTCCTTCAGCCTTGCTGGACTTGGCTATGGGGTAGCAACTGGTTGAGCAGGCCCCTCCTCTCTGGAGGAGACTAAAGGGCAGCTGCTCTTTGGCCCCAGCGCTTTCCTGGGTGGTATTTGTGCGGTTTTCTTTTTCTGGCAGTCTGCCAGATGCACGGGGCCAGCGAGATGTCAGGGGAGAGGAAATAGGAGGTGCCCTGGGGTGGCTTTGCCTTCTCCAATGAGCCGGTGGGCCTTGGTGTCTCCTACCTGGGAACTCAGTGCAGTGGGGCAGGCCCTGTGTGCTCATCCTAGAGGTGATACATCTTTGGGGGCAGCAGTTCAGGGACTGACTACATGACAATCATCACAGCACTCAGCAGCACTTGGTGACTGGGATACATTGGGGCCAGTTCCTGTGATTTTTTTTTTTTTTGTCCCAGGAAAACAAGTGCTCCATGTTCTCGGTCTTTACATTTATAGCCTGGTTGGCCCAGAGGTCATTGTGATAGAGAGCTTCCCAGGGTTCCTATCCCCAGAATTCTGTGCTGGTGGCCAAGAGCACCTGCTATATGGGTGTAAACGCATAGCCTGCTCCTGACCCCACTTTGCCCCAGTTGGAAATATTTTGCCCGACATGACCATGCATGTGGCTGCCCAAAGTGATAGGGGCAGTGGTAGAGTCATCTTAGAGACCAATGTGACCAGCCCAGGCACCTGTGATGCGGTCTAAGGGTCTTGCCTGATAGGTTCGTTTTCTCTGCCAATTAAAGAACTAAAAGGCAGGGAAAGTCTTAAGCACCATAGTGTGATAGAAATCGTAGAAACACTGCAAGCAGGAACAGAGAGAGTCTACAGTTGGAGGAAAGGTTTTAGGGGGGTTGGAAGAACAGGCATACAGCAGGCACTCAGAGAAAATGGCTCCCTTCAAAGCAGAGAGACGGTAGTCTCTTTAAGGCTGTGTTTGTTTGTTTGTTTGTTTGTTTTTAAGTCTCTGAAGTTTTCTCTTCCCTAATTTAGGGTTAGTTAGTTTGAAGACAGATATGAAAGTTGGTGGGCCCACAACTGTTGTGTGACCTGTCCTGATCTAGCCTTGAACTTGCTGAGCCAGACCATCAGCAGGGAGCTTGTGGTTGGGAGACAAAAGCCTCCGGGACATTTGTTTTAGGCCACCTGGCTTTTGTCTCAAGTCTGGAGGGTGAGGAACCGCTCTTCTTGAAATTTGACGCTTTTATTACCTAGCCATGCGCTCCCCCTCCCTCTAGACTGTCTCCTAGGGAGTCTGTGGAGCTCCAAGCCTCTCACCGAAGACAGTGAGGTGCTCAGCCCAGCAGGTAAGAGCAGGTAGGGAGACCGAAGTCATGGAGAGCTTGAGCTCTCTGTCCTGTGTGTCCTGTCAGCCCCCACCATGTCATCCCCCACTACAGTTCACACCTGCGTGTGGCTCCAGCCCCATGCAGCTTGGATGACCACCTGCTCCTTTTGAATTTTCTTAGGCGCTGGAGCTCTCTGTGTGCCCTGCCCATTTTACAGATGAGAAAATAGGCCTCTGAGAGGGCCTCATTCAGGCTTAGCCCAGAGGGTTAGTATGAAATAGCCCAGGCCTAGAATTCCACCAGGTTTGTGTGCCCCCGGGCTACCTGGACTCACTCCTTACCCTGTACCTGGGAGGCCACAGGAGCCATTGGGCATGTGCCATATCCCTCATCCCTTCACTGACCTGTATGGAGAACCACAAAGGAGCCACAAAGTAGAAATTTAACAGGTGAAGTTAATATTGGGATGGTAAGTGTCTTTAAAAATCAAATATACAATTAAGACTGATGTTTAGGAAAAACACATGGCTGGTATAGTATGCACAGCTCACCTGGGAGCCACGGGGTGGATGATGAGACCCAGGAGCCCTTCAGACTGTCCAGTCTGTCCCTCCATGCCACATTGACCGT
>NW_022196896.1:114675680-114707355 GCF_008632895.1 Mastomys coucha
TCCACTGCAGCCCTGTGTGGCTCCTAGTACCCGACACAGGGCGAATGCCGTCTGCTTTCTTACACTGCATCCTTGAGGGTATAACTGTAAGAAAACCTCTCCATGTCTCGTACAGACAATTTATTAAAGATTTGTTTCACTTTTACTTATGTGTGGATGTGTACAAGCCTGAGTACAGACAGGTGCCCTTGGATTACAGAAGAGGGTGCTGGGTCCCCCATGGAGCTAAAGCTACAAGAGATTATGAGCTGCCCGGCTTGTATGTTGGGAACTGAACCAGTCTTACGGGCTCCTAGGCCCTGTGTAGCCCCTGATGTAATTTTAAATAACACTTTTTTTCTCCAAGAACTTCATGTGTGTCTGTAGTGTATTTTGATGGCATCTACTCCGTCCAGTTCCCTCGGACCATCACTACTACATTCTCTTTTCAACTTCATGGCCTCTTCTTTTTTTTTTTTTTTTTTGTAACCTACTGAGTCCCGTTAGTTCTATGCACACGAGTGGGAGACCAGCCCCTGGGGCATGTCCTCTCTACTGAGAGAGGTAACCTCAACTTGTGTGTGTACTTGTGGCAGGTGATGCTGGAGGACAGCATTTCACATCATCCCTCCACACCCTCTTACTCTTACCTTCTTTCTGACCCTTTCGTCCCTGATGATCCCCAGATGTTGGGGAAGGCTGATACAATCCATGGCTGACTTGTCACAATCACTTACTCTCATCATGTTGACCGGTCACGAGTCTCTGAATTAACCCCTGACCTAGGTGCTGTTTTTTTGTCTAAATTTGTTTACCTGTAGTTGTTTGGATTCCTGGATGAAGGAGCTCTAGTAAGGAGAATGGATTGTATTTATTTGTTTAGATAGGGCCTCATATAGCCCAGGTTAGCTCTTACTGGCTATGTAGCCAAGGAAGACTTTGGGCTCCTGATTCTCATCCCTCCATCTCGGGAGTGCTGGGTTTATAGGCATGGGCTCTTATATAGGCATGACTCTTATGCAGAACTGGGAACTGATGCTTGAACCCAGAGCTTTGTGTGTGCTGGGCAAATACTCTCCCTCCTGAGCTACATATTTAGCCCTGTATTTCATTCTATGCAAAGAATGCATAGCTGCTCTTCTCAAAGCTGGATGTGATGGCCCATACCTGTAATTTCAGCCCGTGGTACACAGAGGCAGGTGATCTCTGCAAGTTCAGGCCAGGTAGGGTTCCTGCATGCACACATTGTAAGACTCTCTCAAAAGCAAAACAAACAATTGTCCTCTGAGTACACACACTTTTTTTTTTTTTTTTTTTGGTTCTAGCCACAATAGCATTTGCATAAATTAGTGTGGATTTACATAGATTAATTTAGCATTTGCATAGACTAGTTTCCTTGGACATTCCTTTCTCCATCAGTAAAGAGGAATGCAGAGTCTCAAGGACTATGAGGGAATCCAGTGTGTGCTCAGACCTCATGGAGAACGAAGGGTCTAGGCAATTGGAAAGATCCCAAGTCTTCTCGTGGCAGGGCCTGAGAACCAGACCTTGAGAAGTGAGGCTGCCCTTCAGGATGTTGCAGAATCACATGGTTGCCCTTGTCTGTGCATCCTGCCCTGTCACCTGGTCGCTGCTTCTCACTCTGGAGCACCTGACCCGGGGGTGGATGCCAGCCCTTGCAAGCAGTCCTTTGTGGGACATGGCCCCGGCCGCTTGGGATTTCTTAGTTCGCCGAGAAAGATGCTGGGGCTTGGGAGTAAGGTACAGACTTGGACCGAGTGCTCCTGCAGTGTGGGTTGTTGTTTTGGTGCACGGCAGACAGCTGTAAGGATCCTTTTCCCCCCAAGGCAGAGACAGGTCCTGGAGCTGGGCGTGTGGTGTGCCGAAAAGGCCATAGGACCACACAGCACTGGGCTGTGGAAGAAGCAGGGACCTGAAGGTTGGTGACTTGTCCAAAGCCTCATTGATAGGTCACCTATCTTGTCCCTGTCTAGTGTCCCGCCAGGGCTGCCAGCAGCCCTGGATTGTGCGCTCAGTGAACACATCTTGGGTCCTTTCCTTCTCCCTTGACATGTCCATCCAGAGAACATTCGGTGTATACTGGGCTCAGGAACCCCTAGTGTGATTCACAGAGGGTTCGGAACACCTGTCATTCCTGCAAACCTCCATAGTACTTCGGTTTTCTACACACCTTTACTTGATTTTTTTAAAAAGAAATGGTTTAAATTTGTGTGTGTGTGTGTGTGTGTGTGTGTGTGTGTGTGTGTTGCCTGCATGTGTGTCTGTGCAGTGCCCTGGTGGCCAAAAGAGGATGTCAGACAGACCTTTTTGGATGGGAGTTACAGATGGTTATGAGCTGCTGTGTGGTGTTGGAAACAAACTAAACTTGGGTCCTCTGAAGAGCTCTTGACTACTGAGCCATCAGCCACCTTTCCCAGATTCTTGAAGGATTGCCTATAAAAAGCAGCTGATAGCCTGACCTTGGAAGAAAGCTTTAAGGCCGGTGGGACGTAACTAACCATAAGGCAGTCCTCACAAAAGAATGTCTCCCAGAAGCCACCGACAGAAGCTGTTGTCAAACCTGTGTCCTTGATCGATTTTTATTTCTTTGGCATTTGAAAGGGCATATGTTAATGTGCCCACTTTTGGAACCACCTGCCTTGTGAAATCCCTGTGGACGCTGTTGAACTTGGTTGAAATCGGAATGTGGAGGTACTTTCCAATGACTCACACAAGCCCAGGGAGCAGGTCCCACCCACTTACTAGAAGGTGGTTCCTGGTCAACTTATAGACGGAGGGTACTCCGAAGCTCATTGAACTCTGTGCTGAGGTACTGAAGTGCTGGGGTGGATTTGTGAAGAGGCTTTTGAAAGAGTTGAGTTTTTTGTTTTGTTTTTCTGAGACAGGGTTTCTCTGTGTAGCCCTAGCTATCCTGGAACTCCCTCTGTAGAGCCTCATCTCAGAGATGGGGCTGCCTCTGTCTCCCCAATGCTGAGGTTAAGGGTGTACACCGCCAGTGTCTCTCGGAGGTGGGTTTCAAGTGATGTTCTCTTTGATCTTGACAAAGGGAATATGGAAAGATAGCTCAGGTTTTGTTCAGCATTGGTAGAGTCCTCTGCGTTGGTTTATGATTAAGCTTGCACGGTGCAAAGCTCCAGTTGGTTCGTCTCTCTTGATCATCTCAGGCCCAAGTGCCTTGGGCTAAGCCTTCCTTCAAAGCTGCAACTTTTACAGATGAGGAACCTGTGCTCCCAGTTGAACATCTTGAAATCAAGGCCAGCTGCTAGGCGAGATCAGTCCACCCTGGGTCATCTGAGCTTAGCACCAGTAGCCAGGGTCTCCCAAATATCCACAGGCTCAGATGTTGCAAAGCCAGAGAAGGTTCTAGAGTGGCCCAGCACAAGAACAAATTGTCTGGCCATAGCAGAATGCAGAAAGGCTGTTAGTGAGCCACAGGCTCTGGTGGAATGCTGACTCTTGTGTGGCTTTGATCTCTTGGTTTCAGGAGAGGTTTGGCGTCCTCTGAAGGGAAGTCTGCTATGGAGTCCTTGACCCAACCTGGGGTGCTGAGTTTCAGTGGATTGTATAACTTGGCCTTACTCCAAATAACCCCTGGAAGTTCTTTAGGTATTTATTCCACATGAGTGGTTTTCAAACTGAGTAACCTGGGAAGGGGGGGTCTTTTGGACATGACACCCACCGCCCCATGCACAGCCCATCCCTGCCACATGGACCTGCTCTGTCTTCAGTTCCCTTCAGAGTAGACTGGGAGATGGTCCAGGAAGCACCCAGTGGCTAAGGCCAGCTGACCAGCAGAACTGTGCTCAGGCTGGGGCCTTCGGGGCCTGAGAGTCTACAGGCTCGGGCCATATAAGTCAGAGTACTACTCATTGGATGGGGTAGCATCCCCACCGAGCATCAGGGTCCATGTCACGGAGAAGAACAGCTGCTTGTACTCTTACCTGCCAAGAAAGACCCTTCCCCTCCAACCTTACTCACCACAACCATTATATGGGACCCTTTCTCCCACTTTCCGAGTGGCTGTTGGGCTGAAGCCTAGATTTGAACTCGTACCTTGGCCTCTGGCTGAGCTTGCCATGTCCTACTTGTTCCTCTAGAAGACAGGAGTGAGAAGCTTCGCTCCGAGTGGACCCGTACCCAGGTGAGATAAACCTCGAGTATCAAGACATTGAATCCGCAGTGGGTGACAAGATGCTAGAGGCTGCCCCTCTTTAAATGTCTGTATCCTCGTGGCTCTAGGCCCAGATTCTCAGCCTTCTCTCCGCTAGGGTCAGGGTTTCCTCAGCCAGTTTGAGTTGGTTTTCAAGGATCCTGGAAAGCATGCACAAAAGCTTTAGGAATCTGTCCCCGTTCATGGTGTGTTGCTCCTGGGACAACACCAGATACGATGGCTCACAGCACCTGGAACCAGCCGATGTTTGCTGGTGACACCGTGGGGAAGCTTGCTGAGACCCCCCTTGTTCTGCCTCTGCCTCTGGACCTAGGTTTTTCTTTCTGCCTATCTGTGCCTTTGATCCCAAGAGCAGACGCATCTTCTCACTGTACACATTTCTCGGTACAAGCGACTTGTCAGGTGGTTCGTCACGAGGGTAAAATCATGGACTGACAGTGTTCAGTTAGGCATGCCACTAACCCTTGTACTAACCCATCACAGTCTGGGTGGCACTGTACCTCCTGAGAGTGACTTTGATAAAAGTAGAGGTCAGCGTAGTTACAAAGTAACCACCGCCACGGTTTCCCTCCAGCATGTCTTACACACACTCCTGAAGGTGATTCGGTAGGCACTCGCATAATGCATTGTCTGATGGCCCCCATCTCGAGTTGTTTGACTTAGGATTTCCTAGCTCTGTGGTCTGCTTGTCCAGACTCACTCCATCATGAGCTGTTAAGTTTAGACAGTTTTAGAATGGTTCACTCGTGTTTCAGGACAACCTAAGTCAAAGAACATTTGAGAATGTTCTGCAACAGTCTCCGACTCTTGGTGAGTGGAGTCTTCCACTTAGCATGACTTTTAAAGATTCAGTTATACTGTGGCGTGCACGAGTGTTTTCTGTTCATCCTTCAGGGGTCATGGGGTCGTTTTCACCTCTTGGAGGTTGTGAATGATGTGGAGTAAGTTGTTTCATCTCATCTTTGAAGAGCTGACTTCTCATGTCCAAGTTCTCTGAGACCTTCAGCCCTTGACTCCCGTTCTCTCCCCTATGCCTGGCCCCAGTCAAGCATGAATCTCTAAGCCCCAAGGCTTGGTTTGCTCTGAAATTCCGGTTGTGACCCATGTGGGTCAGTCACACATTCTTTGCTGTTGCCCCCAGTGTGGTGTGTACATCGCAGTAGTGTCCAGCAGCCGTGTCCTAGTGAGCTCCAGGCGTGTCAGGACAACCCAAGGCCAGGTGTGCAGCCCAGGGGTGAATCTCTGGAAGCTTTGTGAGGAAGCAGTTTCCTGGACGTCCTCCGAGACGCAGCATCTGAGTCTGCCCCGGTACATGCTGCCTCCTTCTGGGGGTCCATTTGAAAAGGTTGCATCCCTGGCTGCTGGGCCTCTCTGCTCAGTGGGTAGAGGCAAGAAGTGAGGGAGGGAGGGCTGGGCAGTGGTGGCACACGACTTTAATCCCAGCACTTGGGAGGCAGAGGCAGCCACCTTTAATCCCAGCACTTGGGAGGCAGAGGCAGCCACCTTTAATCCCAGCACTTGGGAGGCAGAGGCAGGCACCTTTAATCCCAGCATTTGGGAGGCAGAGGCAGGCGGATTTCTGAGTTCGAGGCCAGCCTGGTCTACAGAGTGAGTTCCAGGACAGCCAGGGCTAAACAGAGAAACCCTGTCTCAAAAAAAAAATAAAAATAAAAATAAAAGAAGTAAGGGAGGAAAGAATCTTTACAGCCATACCTAGGGCTACCCAGGTTCCTCTCCTGAGGGATTCCTGTCTCCTGTAGCCACTTCCCCTTCTTCCTGTCCCCTCCCTCCCTCCCCCATAGCTCCCCCCACTCTACCCACAACTTGAAAAAAAAATGTTCCTTTCCTGCAGGGCCTTGGTCGATGGCTATTCTTGTCTTTGCTGGGTGAAGTCCTCCGAAGTGGGACAGGGAGCCTACATTCTGAGTCCTTTTGCCACCCTGAGTTCCACAGCAGGCTAGGTCAGCCTTCTGCCTAAGGTTTGACCTTTCAAAGGTTGATACACACCTCCCTACAGAGAGGGAGAAAAGAAGGCACGTGTGTTATAAGGAAAACGATGGAGCCCGTCTCTGACACAGCCAACATGGGGCATGCCTGACTGGGTCCCCTCATGCCAGGCACCTGCCGGCCTCCATTATCTGGATCCTACAGTTTGTCCAGCCTGTGCTCCTGGCCTTAGGGGCGCCTCTGGTGGGTGAGAAGCAGGCTTTATAGCTCCTGCAGCTGTCAGCTCCAGCCCTCCTGGCTCCATTGTTAATCCTGACTGTAGCCGCCTGTCCTGGGTCCTGGTGCTTGGCAGACTGGTTCCTTGGGAAGCTGAACGCGGTGCTGCTGCTGCCTTTGTGCCCAGAGCATGTGTGTGACTACCATCCTCCATCCTGTTCGTGATGCAGAAGAGAAAAGGGAGGTCTAGGGCAGACAGGTGGGGAGCCGCCTGCTGTCAGGCCTAGCCTCCTGCAGTGCAAGTGACTGCCTCCAGGAAATCCTCTGACTTCTTGCTTCCCAACTGTGTGACCCAGTGAGGACACAGGCTGGACCAGGATGAACGCAGGACTTTGAACTCTTGAAGGCAAGCTGGAGAAGGGCCTGACTAAAGAAAGATGAGGAGTCCGCAGGAAGAGTGAGATGAACCCTCAAACAACGGAGAGGGAGCAGGAGGAGGCTGATGTGTAGCTAGATCATGTGAGCCCTAGAAGAGGCATTGGGAAGCTATTTTGACCCTCCTCTCTGCCCTCATGAGGCCTGAGGTGGTTGCTTGGTCCAGAAAGGCAGGAAAGAGGATGTTTGTGAGCCTGGAGGAAGGAGATTTTTCAGTCAGTCTCATAGACCGCAGGGCTTGGCCAGCCAGCCGGTGGGAGGGAGAGGCCCTGCTGCTGTGGGAGCGACAGGCTTCTAGCTCCCCCTTTCCCCTCAGGGCCCAAGAGAAGGGTCGGAAGCAGCCGGTGAGAGGTCCGAGAGGACCGTAAGGTCATAAAGCGGAGAAGGACAGAGAAGCACCTGGCAGAGGCCAAGCCACTTGTAAGTGTTGCTTCCTTCATGGCTGCGTCTCCACTGGACCCAGTACCACCCCTGTCGTGTATAGCCCTGTTCCTTAGGCACTTTAAAGCTATAAACAGAGAAGCTTCGAGAAACTGCCCCATGCCCTCTGGTCTTAGGTCACTCTGGCCCTAGTGCCAAGAACCTCTCCCCTTGTTCTTTCCATAAGAGTTGTAAAAATACAAGTCTGGATTGCCAGAAGGCCCCAGGCCTAGCTGGGCCCATTGTCCCAGGAAAACCTGTCTGATAGGTTGCCCATCACTTACTTCTGTTGGGCTCCAGCCAGTGGCAGAGGCTCCCCTGGATAGCAAGTGAGTTCTCAACAGGGATCACTCTGTGCCATGACTCCAAGGGGTGAAGACAAAGCAGGAAGGTACCTATCTCCCACCAAGTGTCTTGTTAGTGCTGATGACCACCACATACCCGGGGACCAAGTCCTGGTCACCACAAGTCCTTTACCCAGTGAGGTAGGTTCAAGGTGATGAGGGACTGTTGGAGGGACCAGCTTGAACTTCTTTCTCTTCCAGGGCTAGGAGCCAGCTGATTTGCATGAGATTGTGTTCCTGAAGGTGAGAGCTCTAGTTTTCACAAATGACCTTTTGCTGCTGCATTCTTTTGAATGAAAAGAATAAAACAAAACAAAAAGGTTCCTTTAGAATACACTAATCTTCAGAGTGCTTTAAGGCCTGTCCCTTGGGGGGTAGGGGTGGGGACCTGGCGCTTCAGCCACACATGGAATGCCTTCTGTAGGCAGCCCGGCCAGGCCCCCTGCTCCCACCTGTATTGTTCAGCTTGGCCTGCTTGTGTGTGTATGGAATGGGGGAGCGAGGTCCCTTAGTGGCTCACCCCTGCCTCACGGAGGCTGGCAGACCTGGTGTCCTGGTTCTTCACCTTTGTTTCCTCACCGGTGGAAGTGGATGCCTGAGTCTCTAGCATAGGATGGCCATGGTGCTTATGCAAATTAGCATGCAGAAACACGTGGAATAGAGTCCAGTGCATCCACCCCCCACAGGTGGTATTCCAGCTGCTCAGTTGTAGGGTGTGTGAGCTATAGTGTGTAAGAGGTGCTAGGTTCTGTCCCTAGCTCTGAAAAACTTTTCACTCCCCTATTTTATTCTGGTTCTATAGATCCAGCCAATGTCAGAGTAAATGTTCTGGGGTGGAAAACATACTATACTGAGTTTTATATCCTAGTCATTTTTTTTCCCTGAACACTAACAACATAACAACATTTAAAGGATACTGGAGGGTGTGAACAGGTTATCGGTAAACATTTATATAGGGGGCTTGAATGTCTGCCAGGTCCTGGGAGCGGTTCCCTCAGATTCCAAGGGAAGCATAAACTATGGCAGGAATGCGTTCTCTCATAACCTGGTGGCTAGAAGTTTACACTGGAAATCTCACAGGGCCCCTCTCCCTCAGGAATTCTGGGGACCCTCTGTTCCTTTGCCTTTTCCTAGCTTCTGGTGATGCCTCCCAGTAGCCCCCAGAGCTTGTGGCTGTAACCCTCTCTTTCCCATCTCCATCCCCACCCCTTTCTCTCTCTGTATCTAAACCTCTTTTTCTTTAAGGAGTGCCCTTGAGTGCATGGAAGGCCCACCCTAACCCACTGTGAGCTTGCCAGCCCGAACTCGACCACATCTGCAAGACCCTGTTTCCCAGTAAGCTCACACGCACAGCCCACAGAGTGAGGACTTCAATCTATTGGTGGGGGAGCACAGTACAGCTCACGTTTGTGGCTCTGTTCCTTGGTGCCATCTGTATTGTGGCTTCCACCAAGTAGGGGAGCAGTCGCGGCCTGGCTTTTCTCTCTGTTTCTGGTAGATGCTCAGACCAACAGCTGTGACTCAGGGAGCCTCCGCTTCCCACAGCCTTTGCATCTTCAGAGCAGGAGCCTGCAGCATGCAAGCAGGGACCAGTCAGCTATACACAGAAGCACTCCTGATTTGGGAAGTGAGCACCCTAGTCCTGTGTGTGCTGTTTGCTGGGCAACTGGTGCCGAGTCTCAGGTGCTGTGTTTTGTGCTGGAGACTGAAGGACACACACAGCTCCTGCTGTGGCCAGAGAGACTTGGAGTGGAATCAGCAGTTCCAATGAGGTCCTTTTCTAGTAAAGCAGAGGCCTCTGGGGCAGGTGACCACAACCTCTGCATCAACTCAGATCAGCTTTGAAGATGTTCTGTGAACCCTCGTCTGCAGTGACAGTGTCACAAGGTGCTGACTGCTACTCAGAGCACCCTGGGGACAACTGGCTGACAGGAGATATGAATGGCCCCGGACTTTCTTGGACAGGCTCCCAGGGCTCCTCTTACGTTGAGCACTGGTCAGTGATAGACAGTTGTGTTGATCAAGCTCCATGTGCATGGTGGAGAAGGCCAAGGATAACCAGCTGTTCCATGAAGTGCTCTGAGTGGGAGCAGGGCTGCCCGTTGCTCCTCTCTTTGTCCTTGTTTTCTCATGCACTTGTGTCTACCTAAAGAAATCCTGGGAGAGCCCATCCCCTAGTGTGTGAGAGGGGCCCATATCCCTGAGCACGGTGAGGGAGGGACCTGCGGGTCCACGGACCTTGCTCTTGCCAGCCTCCCTCCCCAGCCCACTCACATGAATGTGTTCACACTCAATCCAACCCTGAGTCCCACATTTATTTTCTTGCCAGGCCATCATCCCCCTGCACCCCCCAGCTCCGTCCCTGCTATAGACCTGTTTAATATTCCACTGAGGGTCAGATAAAGAAGCCAAGGATCACACAAGAAGCCCATGCTAGCCACAGAGTGGACCCTGCTAGGTCTGGGTCATGGTACTGAGGGCCGAGCTGAGTGTATAGGGTCCAGCCTTTCTCTTTTAGAGTGGTGGTGATGTAATCTGCTTGTCACCTAGGCTTGAGGGACAATCAGCCTATTACAGGGACACTGGTGTATGTTTGTAGCCAGCTCTACGGTTCGCTATGCCTGCAAGGCTTTGGGGGGGGGGCTGTTTTCTAGTTCTGTTATCCCCATCCTAGTTTCTAGTGGGGTGGTGTGTTCCTAATGAATCACAGCATACAGACACCATCTTCCCAAAGGCCCAGCTACTTGCCTCCCTTCCAGTGCCTCTCCGTGACTCTTGAAGTAACTTAGCAAGATGTTTTAAATCCCACTCCGGGCCTAGGAGTGTAATTACTGAATGCTTGCCAGCGTCAGACTCATCCCTCAGGAATTTGCCAAGCAGGACCAGGCAGTGGCTGGTGGTTTTGGAAAGTACACCCAGAAAGTGCGGGGCAAGGAAGTTTTACCCTCTGTGTGAGGAATTGTGTCTGGGAGATGCTGTTGAATTAGTTGTGACAGACAGACAGAGGTTTGCTGGAGAGCAGGGCCACCCAGGACATTCCCCAGAAGTAGAGTGTAGTTCCGCAGATAAATTATAGTTTTAGCCCCTGAGCAAGCTGTGCCGGCTCCCTGGGCTAGACGGGGCACAGCCAGGCACAGCCATGTGTTGCTTAACAAGGAAGGTAGTTCTCAGAAGTGTGATGTCCTGTGTGAACGTTGTAGAATGTGGTAGACCATCTGTGTATAGGTAGTATGCTCTTAGGAGACCACCATTATTACACCTGCAGTCCATCATTGTCCCGGAAGTACTGTAGGGCATGTGACCTTAGCACATGATGGCTTAACCAACCCAAGAGTGTTCTGTGAATGCCAGAGACTAGACGTTCAAAACCTAGTGCCTGCAAAGTTGGTTCCCTGGCAGCGATGGAGGGGAGCATTCCCACTGTTCCAGCTCTGGAGTCTTGGCATCATTGGCACGTGGAAGTTTCCTGACTCTCTGGATTTTCTCTCTTCCTCCATGTCTCTGTCCATGACTGTCTCTTTTTTATAAACAAGGATTGCCCATCATACTGGATTAAGGCCACCCTAATGACATCGTCACTTGGTCATCCACAAGGAAGATTGAATTGGGTCTCAGAACAGTGTGTAGGAGCCAGCCCCTCCACTTTTTCTCTGGAGTTAAGAATTTAGCCAAAGCTATTCACACTATCATACTGCACTCCTGTTAAATGAGCCCTCTGCCAGTCCTTGAACATCTCAAGCAACTGAGTAGGGGGCGCATGAGAGTCTTTATTTTCAGTGCACATAGCCCATGTGACAGAAAGACCAACAGAGGTCATGCTTAGAAAGTAACTTATGCTTTATAAAGTCAGCCTGCCTGTGTAATGAAGCACCCAGAAATCCTTTGTATTCCAACCACAGTAGGGTGGGGCCGTTAGGAGGTAACAAACCTATGAAGCAGTCTGCAGTACCTGGGGTTGGGGGAAAGCACACGGACCCTCCGTGAGTTTTGACATGCTGCACAGCACAGGCCATCTACGGAGGTTCCTTGCCGTGGCCTGAGTTTCTAACACAAGGCTGCATTTCCAGATCTTATGCCCTGTCTTCTCTTGTTCCACCTTGGCTTGGATGAGACAGGACACTAGGGTCTCCCTGCTTCTCAGGTCATACAGCTAAGAGCTAAAGAGCATGACCTCGGCCAGCGTTTGTAGGTGTAAACTTGATGCATTCTGGGGGTCCTCTCTAGGATACTTTGGGGGATACAATTGTAATTTGAAGCCCATCTCAAGCTGCAGAATTTTTCATGAGCCCCTTTAATTCCCTGGGCCCACACAACTCCCCCGAATGATGCTTCCAGGAGGCCAGGCTCAGCATACCTTATGGTGTTGTTCAGGCACAGTTCAGGGCTATGGGAGATGCAGGTGAGCTGCTTCATGGGCTTCTGACGCTGCTAAGTATCAGTCACACTTATGTGAAAGACACTTGCCAGGCTTGAGGGATACACTCGAGGCTCCACTGGAGTTTACTCTTGCAGCATTGGAGTCATTGAACCAAGATGGGTGGGGAGGAGGTCGCTGGCCATCTAGCGGATGGATAAGAAAGGTGTAGCAGATCTGCCTGGAAGCTGAGGACAGCCTCTAGCATAGAATTGCCTGATGCCCAAATGTGTGGGTAGTGTCAAGGCTGGGTAGCCTGGACTCTAGAGGTAGCAGGGCTGGGAGGTAGCGGGTAAGAGGAACTCGCGTGTCCTGACATGTCTTGAGAGTTGGAACTAAGAAATGCCCTGTATGCTGTTTCGTGTTTTAGAAGGCAAGGTCATTCTGTGAGGGCCAAATAGCTTTTGTGCTAGGAGTGAGAGCAGCTTGCTTGTCACAGTTCCAGGAGTTCTTCAGATAGAGTGGGGCTGAGCCTGTCCTGTTCTCAGCCCCTGTCATCCATTGCCAGGTCAGCGTGAACCACAAAAAGCCCCTGTGATGCCGGAGTAGGGGCACACGTGACCTCTTCCTAGAGTAGAGCATAAATAGTGTAGAAGATTTGGGCAGGGGGGCACAGAGAGTAACAAGTAGCCTGGTCACCTGGAGCCTTCATCCGCAGTAAGAAAGAAATACAGACCGTGTTAGAATATTAAGATGCTCTACATCTACATTCTTGCTCACGTCTGAATTGTTTAATGTCTTACTCGAGAACAAGGGAGAGCTTGGGGTCATGAGCCTGAGGCTGCCTGTATCTTCCTCACAAACCCTGGGGGTAGGGATGGTTGTGGAGAGAAGATGATGGTGTAGTGACTTGTGTTCTGCAGGAAGCCATCAGTGCTTTCATGAACAAGGCATGCTTCTAGAGGTGAGGGTGGGGACTGGGGGTAGAGATGGTTGTGGAGAGAAGATGACAGTGTAGTGTGTAGTGAGTGTGTTCTACAAGAAGCCACCCGGGCTTTCGTGAACAAGGCATGCTTCTAGAGGTGAGGGTGGGGAGTGGAGAATTGACAACAGGAGTCCTGTGCCCTCCAGATTTTAGAGGAGGACAAGCTGTAACCTCCCATGTTCCACTTCTGGGTTGACGGGTACACTCCCAGAGCCCGTTGCCTGCCCTGAACCGTCACTTGACAGGAATTTCCTCCCCCAACCTCTCATGGTCTTGGCAAGGAAACACTCCTGAGGTTTGTGAGCTGTGCTTTTAATGGGAGTGGCTCGGGTGCCTTTTAGGTTCCTCCCCACAGGGTACCAGGAGGCTGTGAAGGCTCTGGAGTCCCCAGGTGGGAGGAACCAGGGCAGCTATAGCCTGTTCTCCGCTAAACTTGGGAGGGCATGGGGCTGCGTGTTGTCCGTTCACCACTCACTGCTCTAACTTTTAGCTCATTTTTCTTGTGGCTGAGTAACTAACTTCCAACCCTGTGCCAGGAGGCAGAGTCATCAGGGGCAGGGTTACTCCAAGTGCTCCGAGGGAGATGAGGAACAGGCTAGACCCAAAGAAGGTGATGGAAACAAAGACGTGAGCTAGAAAGGAACCCCAAAGTAGAGTGACCGCACCTGCGCTGGTGAGAGGCTGAGGATCTTCAAGATGGACATTGAATGGAGGGTCAATGGGAGAAACCGAGGCAAGTGAGGTACTGTGCGGAGCTTGCCTGCCGGAGAGAACTGCCAGTCAAATAAGTTAAACTGCACTGGGAGGGTGTGGGGTATTGTGGCAGGATGGGGATTGGGAGAGCTCGAGGTCTTTTTTACAGAGGTAAGAGGTCATTCAAAGCATCGTGGAGTTACCCAAATGCTGGGATGCTCGAGAATGGTGTTGAAGTGTGTCTGCGCGTGGGGGAGGGACTGGCTGAGAGGGCAGAGGTCCCTGTTGTGAGCTCAAGTAGAAACCGGTGCTTTGTCAGGATGGAGGGTCCAGTCAGATCGGAGCTGTATCTGAGACCCACTGCAGGGAGGAAGCAGGGAATTGTTGAGGCCCACTTCAGGGAATTGTTGGAGCACTTGGCACTGTTGGCAGGAGGGACAGATCTTACTGTCGCCACTACCTCTCTTTTCTTACAGCTGCCATCTCTTCAGGTCCTCAAAGTGTTCCGGGAATCATATCTTTCAATATCATACTGCAGGTGAGCAGTCTGCGGCCCAAGTCCGCAGACTGCATTAATTCTCCTTAGGGATTCTAAAGATTTATGTTTTAAAGAGCACAGCCCTCTCCCCACTTCCCCTCACCAATGCATTACCCAGGTCGGGGTCAGAAGACAAGATGCAGGAATTGGTCCCTCCTTCGCCCTATGAACCCCAGGATCAATCTCAGGTTGTTCTCTGAGACATCTCACTAGCCTAAGAGTAGCATTTCAAAGGGTAGCATTTTGGGTTTGTTGTTGTTTTAGTACGTACGCAAGAGCCTGTGTGAATAATGTGCAATCATGTGTGTGCAGGTGCCCAGGGAGGCCAGAGGGGGCAGCATATCCATTGAAACTTAAGTCACAGGTTATTGTGAACTGTCATGTGGGTGCTGGGAACCAAACAATACCCAAACCCAGGTCCTCCGGAAGAGCAGCGGTTCTCAACGTATGAGTTGTGAGCCCCCACAGGGATGGTGTCCTGCATATCAGATATTTACATTGCTGTTCATAACAGTAGCCAAATTACAGTCATGAAGTAGCAAGGAAAATGATTTCAAGGTTGGGGGTCACCATCACATGAGACTGTCTTCACTTTCAGTCGTATCTCCAGCCCCAAGAGCAGAATTTTTTTTAAAGATTTATTTATTTATTTATTTATTTATTTATTTATTTATTTATTATATGTAAGTACACTGTAGTTGTCTTTAGACACTCCAGAAGAGGGCGTCAGATCTCGTTACGGATGGTTGTGAGCCACCATGTGGTTGCTAGGATTTGAACTCAGGGACCTTTGGAAGAGCAGTTGGTGCTCTTAACCACTGAGTCATCTCACCAGCCCAAGAGCAGAATTCTTAACAAAAAGAGTGGCAGATTAAGATTTCTGCTTGGAAATGTTGAACGCGATATACACACCTGCATTTATTTTGTTGGGTTGGTTTGGGTTTTGAGACAGGGTGACTAGAACTCACTGTGTAGCCCAACTTGGTGTCAAACTCATCCTTCTTAAACCTCCCATGGGCTAGGGTTACGTTCATGAGTCACCATACCCAGCCTCAAATGTAATATTTTAAATAAGTTATTGACTAGACAATGAGAAAGACGCCAGGGTGGATCAGCGTGCCGGGAAGAGGGTAGTTTGTGCTGAATGAGGAAGGAAGGGAAGCGTGGCCATGCCAGGCAGACTAGCAGGCCAGGCACCGACCAACCGACCGACGGACCGCGCCCTGGTCTGCAATCATCGATACTGCTTATCAGCAGCTGTACAGCGGTGGCTCTCCACCTTCCTAATGCTTCGACCCTTTACTACCGTGCCTCATGTTGTGATGACCTCCAACCATAAAATTATTTTTATTTCTACTTTGTAAATATATTTTTGCCACTGCTATGAATCGTAATGTGAGTACCTGATATTCAGGATCTCTTATGTGTGACCCTTCCGGGGGTCATGGCCCACAGGTTGAGAAGTGCTGCTCTTAAGGTTTTGCCTGCTGAATGTAAATTGAGTAGACACAGAAGTCAGTGGCTTCCCTTCTCCAGAAATACCCCCCTGAAAATACAAGAGAGGGAAAAAAAAGATCCTCGGGGTGGCAACTGCATGGGAACCCAGTTTAAAACATCTCTGAGGTGCTTTCTGGACGGGGAGTGAGTTGGCTATTTGAGCCAGGTCTCATGTAGCCCAGGCTGGCCTTGATTTCTGGATACTTTTATATTCCTAATACACCTCGACAGCGATTAAGCCTTGGTGAGTGCTGGACTCCGAACTGCACATGCTCTTCAGCTTGACATTGGGAAGAAGCAAACTGTGGCCCACCATTTATGTTTTATCAATAATACTTTATTGGAACATAGTCACAGACTGTTTTCTTCGTATTGTTTGTGATTTGTTTTGGACTAAAAGAACAGTCGTGGTAACATTTGGTTCATCAAAAAGATGAACTAGCATAAAAATGTCAATTCTCATTGATGTAGCGTCAAGAAAGTCCAGTGGGGTCACTCTTTAAGAGAATTAAGTGGTGAGGAAACGTTTTATATTAAATTATTCCAGAGTTCATGGAAGGAAGAAAATGGGTGTAAAAACCCTGAGATAGGATTTTGCAGGAGGGTGGCCAGTGGAAGTACTGTCACAGCTCCATAAGAGGGTGTTACCACAGAAATTCTCAGGCTACTGACACAGAATGGCCCTAGTGCAGACCCTCATGTCTGCATGGATTAAAGTGTGTGGTGGTGACACTGAATTAGTCTGGAGGGGACATGTTGTTCGGGAACGCCATGCAGAAGTCATTACTCAGTTCCCTGCTAATTAATTTTGTGACAGTCCTCCCCGAGAAGCCAAATAAATTCTTTGTACATTAATGTCAGCACACAAACCAATTTTTTAAGTAAAGGAAATAGATGGGAATACTCATCAAATTTTTCATTAAGAGAGGCCATGCTGTGCATCTAGGGAAAGCCAGACGGGAAAGATTGATATGAGCGCATAATTTAGACTTCAAGCCCGCCAGTGGATAAGCTCCAACAGCAGGGTGGGAAAGAGGCTGGCAGCTGACTCCTTGTGAGAGTCCTCTGGGTGGGAAATAGGGACAGACAGACAGACACAGGCTCTTATGTCACAGTTTAAGAGCACTGGCTCTTGCAGAGATCTGTGTTCAGTTCCCAGCACCCACATGGCAGGCAGCTAGCTCATAATTATCTGTAATTCCAGTTCTGGGGATATGATGCCCTCTTCTGGACTCCTCCGATACTACATGCACATGGTATATATACATACATTCATTCATTCATACAAGCATACATACATACATGCATACATACATATATACATATAGGCAAACACACACATAAATAAATCTTTCTTTTTCTAAAAAAAGAAAAAGAAAAAAAGAAAAGAATGAGGCCTGCTACGTGATAGGGTGTGCTCTGAGACACATAACATGAAGCCAGCTTGTTGCTGTTCTGACAAAAATCTGATATTGTCACTAAGAGCTACTCTCACAGAGCTACTGTCCTGTTGGTCCATTGCTGACTGCTGCACATGACACTGCATTCTGGGTGGTGAGGAAGGAAAGGGACTCAAAACTTGAATGTCTGCTCCTACTTAGTAAGTTAGCAGAGCTTTCCGTCAGCCGTCAGCCGTCAGCGAAGGGTGGGAAATGAACTCCCCCTGCAACTGACAGGCTGAGTTTCTAGAACCTTCCAGCAGAGTGTTTGGCAAGGCTTGGTTGTTCTCATCTAGAAAACTGTCCTAACAAAGTGATTTAAAGGCCAGGTGTGGAAGCCCAGGCTTGTGAGCCCAACAATTGGGAAGTAAAGGCAGAAGGACTGTCATGTGTTAGGGCCAGCCTGGGCTACAGAGGGAGATTCCACTCCTCACCCCAGCCCCAAACAGAAAAGGAAGAGGGAAAAAAGTAATTCACAATGCAGTAAGATCAGGTATCAGAATGAGCTGAGCGGAAGGCACAGGGCTGTGGTAGTCAGGCCTCTGCAGACCTAAAAAGATGAGGCTGTGAGCTTGGTCAGCCTGGCTCCACTTAAACTTTGCCCTCCTCTCTCTGGGAGTCCCGTCATCTAAGGAGTGGGATTGTAAGGAAAGGGAGAATGATAGATGCCCCACTAACTTACCCTGGCCACAGCACCAGGACTGGGTACCTCAGGTTCTACCCACTGGGGTCAGTCCCCTCCATAGGTGTCAATGAGAGAGTTTGAAATGTTGGGACTCACTTATGGTCAGATGACATGCCTCTGTGCTAAAAAATTGGCCTTGCCACATCGAAGAGGACCTGCGGGAGCCAAGGCTCCATGCAGGGGTTGCGACTCCTCAGGGCTTAAGGGAGTCTCATTTTCCCATCATCTTTAAATGATGAAAAAAATCAGAAAACAAGGAAATTCAGCATTGTAAAAGGAAAAAGTCCCTCTCATTGAAGGTCAGCACTTTCCTTTTCTGTCAAATGTACACCTCTGGAAGTGAAGTAGAGTAAGCATTCGCCAATAAATTTGCTGAATTAGTCTATTCCTGTGTTAGATTGTATGCATTCTCTGTTCTTTGAGCTATCCTATGTTTTGTTTTATTTTGTTTTGTTTTTTGGTTTTTGAGACAGGGGTTCTCTGTATAGCCCTGGCTGTCCTGGAACTCACTCTGTAGACCAAGCTGGCCTCGAACTCAGAAATCCACCTGCCTCTGCCTCCCAAGTGCTGGGATTAAAGGCGTGCACCACCACTGCCTGGACCAAGCTATCCTATGTTAAGGGTGCCTTTAAGGAGCTGTGCTTCCCTCCAGCTCACGAAGGGTGCTTAGGGCATTCCGTTTCCATGGCATTGTGGACACTCTAGCTCCACCAGTTTAAGGACAAGTAGACAGGAGGGGCAGTAGGATGGGTAGAGGGTCTTCCTCCCTTTCGCCAAATAATCCTTGGCAAAGGTCAAGTTCATTGCTCTAGATATCTAGTCTGTGACTCATGGGCAGTTGCTCTCTAGGAAAGAGATATGCTTTCATCCCAGGAATTTTCCCAATTGCTTACTGTGCTAAATGCGCACCAACCACCACCACCCCTCTCCCCGAACATGGTTTTCTCTGTATCTCAGGCTGACCTCTGCATTTGAGGCAATTCTCCTGCCGCTGCCTCCCTAGCGCTGTGAATACAGACATATACTACATAGACCAGCCTCTATGTTACCTACTTAATAAAGCTAATAGACTGTCCCCTTCCATCTTGGCTCCCTACCTTCTGGCTGGGAGGCAGACACTTACCTCCTGAAAACTAAGGCTGAGAGGGAGCCCTTGGGCATCCTGCTCTCACCTTTGCCTGTGCAGTGCCTCTGCACATGCCGTCAGGCGCTGGGCAGTGAGGCGTATGTTGTTTGTTTTTCTTGTGTTCCATTTGGTGGTCACAGCTCTATTTTCTACCCTGGCTTTTTGCAAGGACTTTTGTGGGCTGCCCTGGATCTGCAGTAGCCTCCCCCTTAGTCTCAGAGATACCCCTTCCAATATGGCCAAGCTTGGACTCTCCCTCACTGGTAAAGTGAGCAGAGTGACACTTCCTGAGCTTCCCAAGTAATACCTAAGATCATCATAAGAATCCTGTCATCAGTGGGAAAGGTGTTTTCAGTCCTTCCTGGGTAGACTTTAAAAAACATCTTTAAAATAAAGCCAGCTGTCAAGTGGGTTGATTTATTTTTATTTATGTGTATGTTCTATAAGTAAATGCCACATGTGTGTGGTTGCCTGCAAAGACTGAAGTGCCATTACAGGTGCCTGTAGGCCATTCAACTCAGATGTGGGAACTGAGCCCCGGGTCCTCGACAAGAGCAGCAAGGATGCTTAACACCTGAACATCTTCTCTAGCCCAAGTGGATTGATCTATTTGAAGATCATTATTAAATTATACATATGTGGTGGGATGTCTAAACTTTGTGTTTTGAAACAGGGTCTCACTATGTAGCCCAGATTGGCCTTGAACTTGGAATCCTGCCTCAATTCTTGGATTGTAAAAGCACATGTCACTGCATGTAACTGTGTTTGGCTGGTTGGTTGGTGTGTTGGTTGGTTGGTTGGTTGGTTGGTTGGTTGGTGTGTTGGTTGGTGGGTGGGTTGGTTGGTTGGTTGGTTGGTTGGTTGGTTGGTTGGTTAGCTTTTTATTTGTTTTCCAGTATGGAAATCAGTGACAGGTGTTGGAAATCACATCTGCTGGCTTGCAGTCTTGAGTAATGTGTCAGATGGTGTCTAGACTCAAGTGAGATGAATGAACCTCTCTATTTCTAGATGCTGTGACCACACTTGAGAGATAATTGTGCCTTTTCTTCAGGGTCACTGAATGGAGATCAGAGAGCTTGGAAGTATGGGCTGTCTGGGCTGGTCACAAGATCTTCCTCATGCCTCGTCTGCCATCAGCTACACCACACACTGGCTTGGTTTCCCACATGGCTCAGCAGAACAGACCACAGACGTGGTTGTGACGAGTAGCTCCGAGGTCCCTAGGAGACAGGCATTGCTGCACTCTCATTGGCTGGGCTACAAACTCTGAGGTTGATTTCAGCAGCCTGGGACACAGGGGTTGCTTTGTCTACTACGGCCTGAACAGTGTGACCAGAAAGCTCTCTTGATCCCCACCACAACCCGGTGCTCTCCCGATTCAACTTTCTGTATTTTGTTACTGACCCAGCCCCTTCTAGCCTGCTCCGTCTCCATGGTTGCAAGGCAGCAGTGCTGCTCAGCTGTCCCTCTTGGGCTCCCCTTCGAGTGGCTGGTCGGTCCTATAGCATTGCTCAGGAAAGTGGGCAAGTTACTCCCTTTCCCCCACAGGATATGGAACCTCAGCTGTGTCTGCTGTGACTTTAAGCCATGGTTGCCGTGGACATGAAAAGGGCAGCCCATCTTTAGAGCGTGAGATAGAGTCTTTAGGCATCCATACCTCACGCTTCCATCTGTTCCGACTCCCGCAATGGCAGAGCACAGGCTTCCTGCACCTCCAAACCCCAGCTGCCTGCTCTGTGGTCTCACTGTGTTCCTGAAACACTACACACGGGCGCCGGCCAGCATGGCAGTCTTTGGAAGCCACAGGGCAGCACTTTGCTTTATCTACAGGTGGCTGGAGGGAACAGAGGCCTGTCTGCTAGGCTGTGGGCAGGGTTCCCATTCCCCTGAGCAGGGCTGACTCCCTCTGAGCATGCTCTCCTCACCCCTGACTTGGACCCATGCTGTCCCAACTTGGGCCAGTCCGATGAAGGCTTAGAGGCAAGTTCCCGTGGCTTTGCCATCCTTGTGAGATCAGGTGCTGAAGTATTAAGTGCTGTGGAAGTCTCCTAGTCTGAGAGTGACTCCTAGGAAGCTAAGCTACCTCCTTGTACAGCTGTTTCTTAGGGAGCTAGAGAGAGGACAAATATATTGAGATTTTTGTGCAGAGGCTGGGGGTGTGAGAATCACCGGGCAGGTCAAAACTCATACTTCTATTGTTGTTTACTGGAGGGAATCTGTTGAAATCGGCTCAGTACTCCACAGACTGCAAGTAGATGTAAAAGGTGAGTCATGTTCCTACAGCCGGAATTGGTGAGGGAGGCGCTGGTAGCGTTCGTGTCCTGTTCTCCGCCAGCTTCGGCTCTCCCTCTCAGACTCCTGGTTTCTGCCCAAGTCACACACAGTCCTGCTACCCCCAAGACACACCCCATCTTGGTGCCTTTCCTGGACTGGGTAGTTTCATTGTTTCTGAAGCCAGGATGTTGGCAGAAAGGCCACCACATGCAGATCCCGTGACTGGGAGGTGCAGAGAGAACAAGCTGGCAGCAGCAGGGAGGGCGCGGCACGCCTGAGGCAGTCAGCAGGATCTGTCAGCGGTTCTGTCTGTGTAGAGTGCTTGCCAACCTTCTAACTCCTGGGGTCCTGTCTCCAAACAAGTCAGCCCTGACACCCAGAAAAGGAAAACTCAGCAGTCAGAGGAGTGAGAGCCGCGGCAGCCTTCTGGACCCACAGAGGGATGCTTCCGTACCCAGGCACCGTCCGGAACACTGCAGTGGAGCTATTTATTGCCTACCCCTGTCTGTGAGAGTGACCTAGAGGGTAGGCAGCCTACCCCAGAGAAAGGACGACTAGAGACTGAGAAGTGGAGGCGTCCTTTTGGAGAAATGTGGCTATCTCCTTTTGCTCAGCTGGAAGTCTGGGTACTTCTGAGGTGCTCACCCGGGCAGTCTGTCAGCATTTGTGGGGAGAATCAACAGGGTGGGTTTCCCAAGTTCAATGTGCTCTGTGTTATCAAGTCACACCAACCTCTTGGTTCCATAAAAGATCTTTCAAGGTGCCTATGAAATACCACAGACCCATTGTCGTCGTTGTCCTCCTCATCCTCGTCATCCTCATCGTGGTATAGTAGGAATTCCTAACTCCCTGCCTTTGAGCCTGCATAGCAGGAACAAAGACTGGGTGAGCTCACGTTCTAGGGGTGTCTTGCTAAGGAAGAGCAGGACTTTAGTGGTGATGAGACAAGTACAGAAAGAGTGTGGGGTGAAGGTGTTCTTTTTACCAATCATGTGCTATATGGGAGTGAGTGGGTGTGTGGATGGATGGGTGGGTGGGTGGGTAGGTGATGCATGGATGGATAGGTGGATGAATGGGTGGGTGGATGAGTAGGTGGGTGGGTGAGTAGATGGATAGATGGATGGATGAGTGGATGCATGATAAGGGGGTGGATGGATGAGTGGATATATAGATGGATGGGTGGGTGGGTGATAGGGTTTAGTGAATGCCTAGGGAAAACCTTCCAGGCCTCTGAAACAGCATGTGCTTGGGGTCCTCTTGTGGGAAGTCAATTTTGGTAAGACTGTGAGGGCAGATGGGAGGAGGGCAAGACTTGTAGGAAACTGACTCAAGAGACAGCAGGGCAGGCAGTGTAGGGAGGGCCTGGAGGTGCTGTTAGCACTCCTGAGAGAGAAGAAGGGTGGGTGGAGAGGCCTGGCACTTTCCGACTGCTGATTGAGGTGTGGACTGCAGGATGCAGGCAGCCTGGTGGGAAGGAGCCAATTACTATAATTGAGGTGAGCTGAGGTGGTGTGCTGGTGCTGGGAAGGGTCAGGTGGAGGTCATTCTCTGACAGTGGAGGTGTACCGTGTGTGTGACTGAGGAGGATAGGGGGTCCTCTGGCTGTTTGGTGGGTGTCCAATGCCAGCCACCTGAGCCTTGAAGGACCCAGAGTACGATAAACAGTGAGGAACGTGGTGAACTTGGATGAGAGCCCTGGGGACACTGGTTGGCTTAGTTGGTCTGATGAGAGCTAGTGCCCATGAGTCACTTAGAACTTGTAGAGCTCCAGGGAAGTGGGTGGAGCCAGGAGGGAGGGAATGCAGAGAAGCTGGGCTTCCTGGAAGCCCAGGTAAGCCATCCTGGTTTTCATGTGGGCACTGAATGGAAAATGCAAGGGCAGCTGTTAGGCAGGCCTGAGACATGGCAGGTCTAAATGTAGTCAGGAGGGGTGTGCAGCTCCACAAAGCTGGAGATGAAGGTGTAACTAAGCCATGAAGGCGCAGCGGCCCGGGCTGGATTGCTGACTTGCTTCCTTAGAGACAGGAAATAATCCCTAGAGATTTGAGGGAACAAGATGGCCTAACCTTGGAGAAACAAGGCTCCCACAAGGACAGATGGTGGAAGAATTGGGACGCCCCCAGTACCACTGTGAGGCTGTAGAAGAAGAGGCCAGGCAGGCAGCAGAGAGCTATAGCTTCTAAGGGACTGCTCCTTGTCCACAGGGCTGCCTGGACCTCTTGCCGGCCTTGAGGCTGTCACAAGGCCTCGTGGGATCGATTGCTTCTGCAAGGTGAGAGACTAAGGGTTGGTCTTCATGTCTTGTCAGCTCAGTTAGGGGGTCTGGCCAGGCCAGTGAGAGGCACAAGTAAGGGGAAGTAAGTGTCTTCACCAGGGTGGTGATAGGGACAAGGACCTGTTTTGTGGGTGATGGTCTAGAGGACATGGCAACTCCTGGTGCTGGTAGCTGCTATCCTCTCTGTATGGAGGGCACAAAATGATGGAGTTGGTAGAAGGGGCTTCATGTTCCACCTGCCTGGACTGTATTCTGAGGAGAGAAGAGGGAGTCCCCAGGCAGTCTAGCGGGACTAACTGTCCTGTCACTTTCCTTCAAGAAGGTGTCCCCAAAGGATGGGGCAGTTAGTGGCCCTGTTTGTACTCAGTGTGATATTGATAGTACCAGGATCCAATTCAAGGACCGGCTGCCATTGGAGGGAAAAAAATATCCTTCTTGGGATTTTTTTTACCATGAGAGAAAGTCCTCTACTCCATGAGGGGAGTAGGGGTGTTGTGTGTGGGGGTGTGTGTCTGTGTCTATGTCTGTATGTGTGTGTCTGTGTCTCTGTGTGTATGTGTGTCTCTGTGTGTGTGTATGTGTATGTGTCTGTGTGTGTCTCTGTGTGCATGGGGGAGTGTCTGTGTGTGTGTGGGGGCCTGCATATGTGTGTCTGTGTGCATGCGTGTCTGTCTGTGTGTGTGTGTGTGTGTGTGTGTGTGTGTGTGTGTGTGCGTTTGAGTGAGTGCACTGGTACCCAGCTGTTTGTGAGCAAGCACATTGGTGCCAGTTTAAACACAAGGCATATCAGGGTACTGGTGGTCACACTTAAGGGCTTGTCTTCTCCATCTGGTGGAGGATCCATAGGACCTGTCAAATGTCTCCTCCGGGGAAGGTGTCTGTATATACACACACACACACACACACACACACACACACACACGTACTTATACATACATGTACATACATACATATACATATATGTGTGTATATATATTGCATGCACGTATACACACACACATACTTATACATACATGTACATACTTACATATACATATATATGTGTATATACATTGCATGTACGTATACACACACACACACACACATATCCTACTGGTTGCTGTGTAACTGCTGACACCCTTTTTGTCCCTCCCTGGCCCAGAGCACTAGCTCTGTCCCCTCCATAAGAGACAACTGTGATTTATTTTCTTAGAACTCTCTATCCACTCCTGAGGCCGGATCTGACCCCTCTCTAACTCAGAGATCTGCCTGCCTCTGCCTCCCGGGTACTAGGACTAAAGGCCTGAACCTGGCCTGCTTTCTCTTTCTCTCCCTCCCCCTCTCTCTCTTCCTCTTCCTCTCTCTTTCTCTCTCCCTCTCTCCCTTCCTCCCCCTCTTCCTGTTTTGCAAGACAGGGTTCCTCTGTGTAGCCCTGGCTGTCCTGGAACTTACTTTGTAGACAAAGGTGGCCTCAAACTCCAGAGATCTGCCTGCCTCTGGCTCCCGAGTGCTGAGGTGGTCATGAGAGGGCCCTGGGCTATGTTTCTATATTGATCATTTGTGTTGTCCACTGACATCTGGGTCCTTCATGGTGATTGTAGCTGGTGTCCACGCCGATAAAGCTGCCCACTCAGGAATCTCCCAGTACCTCTGTGTGCCATGGCCTTCTCTTCTAGACTCTGAGGGAGGCGAAGCTACCCAGCTGGTCCTTCCGAGATGTGTTCTATGCCTGCACTTGGCCAACAGCATTCAGCTTTCCTAGACCGGAAGTAGCCATTCCCAAAGGAAACGGCGGTTTTTCTCAACTACATGGCAGGACAGTCCCAGCCTGGAGCGTTAGTTACTTTCCTGTGGTTATGATAAAGCACCACGACCAAAAGTAACGTATGGAAGGGAGGATTTGTTTTGACATACGGTTCTAGAAGGGATACGAGTTCACCGTGGCAGGCAGGGATGCCCCCAAGTGTAATAGAAGATGCAGGAAGCTGAGGGCTCACATACTGAACCCCAAGCACAAAAGCAGAGAGTGAATGGAGACAGCATGAACGTCTTCATCTCACCCTTGGTGACGTACTTCCTCCAGCAAAGCCATACCACTGAAAATTTCCCCAAATACGGCCACCAACTGGGGACCATACTGGAGCCTATGGGGACATTTCTCATTGAAATCACCACATCTTCAGTGACTTCCAAAAGTCCATGGGGAAAGATGAGCTGACCCGTCCAGCCCTGGTCCACACTCACTTGGCTAGGCACTCAAGGCCCACCCCTGTTCCAGTACCAAACTCAGGTGCCTTTGAGCAGGACTACTCTGAACTCTTGTCTCCTATGGCCCATTGCATCCAAGGCTGTTTACATGGGAGCCAGGGCAAGATTCTGCCTGTCGGGTTCTGGAGTCAGGAGGCTGCCTTGAAGCTCATTGGTAATGCCCCTTTGTTGTGCCATCTGGACTCTGGGTTCTTTAACCCTCTAGAAAATCAGTTCTTGTGGCTTGGACTTCGAGTAAGAGGGATAGAAAGTCAGACATGACCAATTCATTTCTGATAGAAGGACTTGTTAGACCCAAGAGGAAAGCAGACACAGGTAATAAATACCTTTGTCCCTAGAGCAGATGAAGAGTCAAAACACACCCCTCTTGCACACGGGGTCATCAGAGCAGCTCTGAGCTTCACCTGCGTGATCAGGACAAGCCTGCCATGAACTGTCACAGCCAGGAGACATCTCCTGCCCTCACCTTCCCTTCTGTACAGGCTGCACAGTGTGCTGCCTCTCCATAGACATCCCAGCCTTTAGAGTCGCAGGGGACCCTAGGCCTTGTGCAGCAGGAAGGTTGGCAAGCTCAGGTTATGTATGGGTTCCAGCCCATCCCTGAAGTGATGTTCCCCCTCCCACTCTCCAGCCTGTTTCCTCTGTCATGATTTTCCCAGTGTCCGTAAACGACACTGAGTCTTTGGCACAGAGAGCTTGCAAGCCGTGATCTTCTGGAGTCTTAAGGTGGGCGGGGAAGTCGGAAGCCTTTCTTGGATCTCTGCCCACTGGTCACTGGAGCCAAGCCTGGCCTCTGATGCTTGGTAGTAGTAATTGGTGTTCACTGAGACCTTGCCTCGTGTTCTGTATCATTCCATCGTGTGTATTTCTTTTAAAAAAATCAAGTGTAGTTAATAGGGTTTTTTATTTTGTTTGCTTGTTTGGTTGGTTGGTTTTGGTTTTGGTTTTGGTTTTTTCGAGACAGGGTTTCTCTGTGTACCCCTGGCTGTCCTGGAACTCACTCTGTAAACCAGGCTGGCCTCAAACTCAGAAATCCACCTGCCTCTGCCTCCCAAGTGCTGGGATTAAAGGCATGCGCCACCACCGCCCGGCCGTTAAGAGGGTTTTAACGTTGGATGACAAACACAAACCACTTGGGCTGAATAGGATTCAAGTTGTGTACTGTCATCAGCAGCAGGAGGTGGGTGCTGAGCTTGCTCATTCTCTACATGGGTCCTTTGAGCTGGGGATGTAGTGCCTGGGGCTGGTGAGCTCACTTTGTCATAGAGAGCTGTGTGAGGGTGCCACACCTGCATCAGAGGCCCCATGTCCAGCCATGTTCTAGGTGGAGTGTTGAGAGCCCCATTGTCTGGGGCTCAATGGTTTCTGGTAGAGAAGCTGCAAAATTCACACACTAAAATCAGCTCTTGTTGCTATTTCTTGTCCATCAGTCCTGTTTTAAGGACTCCTGGTCTACTTCATCCCGCTAAGAACATACCTTACTCCTAAACAGCAGCCTAGGAATAGCAGTTCAATAGTGTGTCCAATTTCACATGTATTTGCTACATGTCGTATGCCTGATAGCCCTCAAGGACTGGGTTTATGATGTCTATTAAAGTCCAGTGGGGAGTAGGGGTGCACAGAGGCAGAGAGAAGCCCCCCACCTCCACCCTCATCCCCAAGCTGCCAAGGCAAGTTTTCAAGAGCAAATGGTATCACTGGCTCTCTGTTGCTTGTGCCAAGCCTCCCACGGCTGGTCCTCCAATAGGACCCACCACTCTGGACAGACAGGGGCAGTTTTCTTCCTGAGTCCTGGAAGTGGCAGTGTACTGCAGTCTGAGGCCGACCTCTTTGACTGCACTGAATGGCTGTCCAGGTGCTGGGATACATTTCACAGGCCCCATTGTGCCCTAGGAAGAGCATCTCTGTGTGCCCACTGGGCACGGGGTCTGTGCAGCTTGCCGCTTCTGCTCCCAGGCCAGAGCAATGAATTGGGCCTCTCTTTACTGGAATGGTCTGGAAGAAACAGGACTCCCTCCTCCCCTAAGATTACCCTCGAAGCCATGCTTCACTTGTTCAGAGGAAATTATTTCTCCTCTCCCTTCAGGAAGAAGCACACTGCCAAGTTGACCGTGCCGTGCAGCGTGACTTTATGAGGCAGCAGCTGCGGTCCCTGCTGGAACTAGGGGAGGAGACATGAGACCATAGTACCTCACCCACCCAAGAGGTTCGCCATGGCAGCCCAGCGCATCCGGGCAGCCAACTCCAGTGGCCTCCCTCGGTGCAAGTCGGAGGGGACGCTGATCGACCTGAGCGAGGGCTTCTCGGAGACGAGCTTTAATGATGTCAAAGGTAAGTTCCTAGCCAACCCCTGCCCGAGGGGGACATGGGGATATTGATGGCTCTTGGATTTACAGGCAGCCAGTTTTATAGTCCTCTAACCCTTCTGCTATTCATTCCTTCCTGAAAGTGTCATTTCTCTCTGGATGTATAAGGAGAAGGTTGTGTGCACACTCATGCCCTTCCTCAATTATGTGTGCACGATGCACGTGGATGCAAGTTCACTTGGAGGCCATGTCACTCAGATGCCACCTGCCTTGGTGTTTGAGGACAGGGTATCCTCCTGAACCTGGAACTTATTATGGAGTGTACCAGGCTGGCTGGCCAGCTTACAGAGTTGGGCTGTTGGGCAAACCTTTCAGCTCCATGCATGGATCCCACTCAGGATGTCATTCGATTCCTGAAAGTCTACTTTGATGTTACTGGACCACATCTTGTGGCTTGTGATTTGGGATGCATTGGTAGCATTGTGGTTCCCTGTGTTAACTGTGGCCAGCCTTCTCACAGCATTGGAAGTTCATTGCTGATGCCATACTGGAGTGCATGTCACACACACACACACACACACACACTTATGTCCTCCTTGACGAGGGCCAGCTAACATTGACCGCTCACTCTGAAGTCACTCCTCGTCATCTTTCTCACACTGAATGCTCAGAACTTTATCTCTGTTCCTTCTCCCTTGGCAAACTCAGAACTAAGTGGTCCTGGACTGAAGCCATAGCCCCCGAGGCTTTGCACCAGTTTCCTGCTCCCCAGCCCTGGCTTAGGCTTAGGCATGCAGTATTGAGCACCACTGCGAGTGTTCTTTGAAAGAAGGAGAACGAACTGGAAGGTGTTATAGCAACAGAGTTAGTGGGTGTTGCTATAAATAATGGAACATTTGTTTTTAAGGTCTTTTTTTTTATTTTCTTTCTTTTTTGGCAGTTGGGTAATGGGCAATGTGTTCTTACTTCAAGCTTTGGGAGCTGGGGGTGGGGTGGCTAAAAAAGGTGAGTGGAACATGCATGGTTTGTGTTCAAAACATAGAGGCAAGAGCTGAGTATTTAAAAATAACAGCAGTGACCCAAAAGTGAACACCCTTGACCAAGTGTGCAGAGCCAGTTTGCCCTAGGGAGGGCATCTGAGAGTCCGAGGTCACTCGGAACTCAAGAGCCTTAGTCTGCACTGGAGATCCCTCGGCCTCCATGCCAGCCTGTCCCTTCTGCCTGCTTCACTCATTTGCCTGGTGTGTACATCAAAAGCCAAGCAACTCTTGCCACAGCGCCCTCTGCGGACGGAGTCCCCTGTCCCCATTCATGTCTTGCTAACATAAACACTTAGGCCTGGGGATAGAAAACTTTTTATTCAGAACCCTGAAGTTGCAGACCCCCAGGGAAATGTTATGTATTATAAAACAACCAATGTAGGCCGTTTGCCCCACATCTCATTAAGATGAGATTCGATGAGGATTTGGAGGAGGAAAATCTGTCCCTGTCCTCTTGTTCCCAGGCATTGTCATCATTTGATGGAGATGATGCATACATGTCCTCCAAAAGGGAATGGAGGACGGTCCACCATGATGGTTCCCCAAGGGATGGGAGAGCCAGAGCTCTGAGTGAAATGTATTCTCCTGTGTCCTAGAGTGGAGTGCTCAGAATTTTAAGTAAAAACCATTCTTATTCTTCCGTCTGGTAAAGCGAAGATGATAATTTGTATTGATGTATTTCAAACTGTGTACAAAACATGCTTTAGTGCTTTGGCTTTTCTTTTCTTTTGTTTAATTTCGAAAATCTTGGCTGTAAGAGAATTAATTACTGGAAGAGAGCACAACGGGAAATAACGTTGGAGGGATTCTGACAGGGTTTTGATGGCTGCTGTGCGCTATTTAATTCTCACCTGTGGGGTTTTTTGGTTTGTTTTGGTTTGTTTTGTTTTGTTTCACCTTTCATTTCTAGTATATGCATCAGGGAAGAAAATGAGTGTCCTGTTACTAGAGGGCACGGCCGGCCACGGGTGTAGGAGAGAGGTGCTTCTGTGACCTCCAATTCTGCCCAAGTCACTTTCCTATTTCCACTTTTCCTTCAGAGTCTCTTGGGGCTGAGGATGAAGGCCTCAGAAGCACGGTGTGACCAGCCCTCCTGTCTCTGCCCCTTCTTGACGTACCAAAGAAAGAATTCCTCCCAGGCGGTCAGGGAGAGCTCTGAGCCAGGAGGAAGGCCTACAACCCCACCTAACCTTCTCAAGTCTCTGATCTTAGTCAGATGTGAGAAATTAAGATGCTTATTCCAGAGAAGTCCTGCCCCACGCCTCAGGGAGAAGGGACAGGGCCAGAGGTTAAGAGATGGGAGCAGACAGACCCAGCATTCTCTGCCTTTTCCATGGCTCGCACCCTCCTCATGCAGCCGCATCTCCCTGCTTGGCCCTCCAGGGTTCTCAGTCATCAGTTCCCTTGGGCTGAGGTTCTGCAGCCTAAAGACTGATTTCACATCTTCTCATAGACTGAGCTCCCCGTGCCTCCCCCCCCTTGACTGTTACCTGTGGCGCTCACATTATTAGCACACTCCAGAGAGGAAGCTGGCCTGTCCCTTCAGGCTCTTGGTTTCCTCCCAACCTTTCAGGGTCAGGGTTTGTGTGGTGCTTCCTGTGTTCAGCTTGACAGGAGACAGGATTGAAAATTACCTACGAGACAAATTTAGCCAGTGAGGGAGTTCCCAGACTGAGTGAATAACTAAGGTTAATTAGGCTGAAGACCCAGCCTAAATGTGGGCAGCACCATCCCGGGAAGCCAGCTAAACATCAGCATTCATTACTCCCTGCTTCCCGATTGCAGACTCACTGCCTCACACTGCTAATCGCAAATTCTTTGCCATTGTACTCTCAAACCTTGAGCCAAAACAAAGCCTTCCTCCGTGTCATTGCCTTGGCCAGATATTCTGTCACAGCAATATGAAAAGAGAACTAATCCAGTTTGTCACTGTTGTGATTTGTCTGCCAGCGCGATGATTCAAACATTCTGGTCCTAACATGTGACTGTCGGCTCATGGATATTCCCTGCCCACCTACTGTGTGCCAGGATCCCATGGAGCTTACATCCTTCTGAGAGACATGGCCTCTTTAGCAAAGAGATCGACAAGCGTAATGTGTATGCTAGCAAAACATGGGAACCTTTAGAGGAAAGTGAAGACCCCCTAAGTTCGAGCCTAACCTTGAAAGTTTCTAGGCAGGTTTGATGTGTGAGGAGTCACAGGAAAAGGTGACAGGACTGGAAGGTGAGAATTAAGTGCGCAGTAGCCCATCTGTGTGAGTTCCATGTCTGGGGGCCACCTTTGCCTGAGGACAAGGAGGGTGCCTCTTGGGACTCTGCACCTGCTGCTCCTTCCCTTCTCAAGGACTCCGGATGCTGTTGTGAGATGGTGATTCCTAAATCTCTTCAAGTCTGCAGTGTGGTGACTGTGGTGAAGGAGCTGGGTGGGGTGGGGGGACGGGGTAAGGCGGGGTAGTGTAGATACGGGGTGAGATCCCTTCTACAAGTCCAGACCCAGGAAGGTTGCCCCCCACCCGTGCCCCCTGGTTTCCATCGATACATTCACACACTTGGGACGAACTTTATCAACCTCATTGGCCTCTGCTTTCGTCTGAAAGAGAGTATGGAAATGCTTCCAGGAACATGGTCTCCTCTAAAAGTCATGCACTATTTTCCCCCAAAATTTCTGCCTCCCTGTTCCCCC
>NW_022196896.1:114707365-114752691 GCF_008632895.1 Mastomys coucha
CGTCCTTTTAGAAAGGAGGGGATTCCCTGTCTCCCTTTTTTGCACACTAGTGAGTTTGTTTGACCTCTTCTTCAATTTAATCTTGGCCTGCTTATTCCATTGAACTCTGAGGGTAAAGGAGAAATTCCCCCTTACCCTAGTCAGTGCTGTGGAGAAAAAAAATGTAATTAGCAGGGAGTGAATGGATTTCAGATGGCTTATGTATGATCCCCAACTTCAAGCTGAGCATCATCAGGCCTCACCACAGCCTGATGAGAAAGATGCCTTGTCTCTGTCAGGAAAACAGGAGCTCCAGTGGTTCTGTGGCACCAAAAGGTGACTCATCTCAGGTCCCGTGAGCCGGCAGCACCTGGTTTCTGAGATGGGCTTTGCATACTTTTAAAAGTGAGACGGGAGGTGCCAGGGTCCAGGTAAGCCGGCTGCACCTCTGCCAGCTCAGAGATTCCTGGTCTGTTTCCGGAGCTTGTCCAAGGAGACAGAATCTACTTTGTCGTGTCCCCTTTCGAAGAAAAGGGGACCTGGCAGGTAATGGTGCCTGGGCAGCCAGTGTGACAGATGAAGCCCCAGTGGCCGCAGACTTCGTCCTGTATCAAGTAGCTGTTGAGTTGGTTTTAGCTGAGAATTCTGTCCTTTTGCCTGTTTCTATAAACACGTAGGTTTTAGAAAATATTTTCTTGGAGCTAGCAAGATGGTTTAGTGGGGTCAGAGTGTTTGTTGCTTAAGCCTGACAACTTGAGATCAATTCCTGGATCCCACCGTGGAAGGAGAGGATCTAGTCCTGGAAGTTAACCCTGTGTTTCCCACGCCCTTGCCATGTGCATGTATATGTAGACAGACAACTTAATTTAGTTTTAAAAGGAAAGAACGTTTCTCTTTGTTAGCTACAGAGACCAGATGTGTACAGACTAAGGCCATGGCAGAGGGAGGTGTCCCCATGTCTGTTTCCATCAGAACACATTTTCTCAGTCCCCTGAAAAGTGTCTCACCTGGGCCTGGCACACATTCATTATTTGTCCAAGTACACATCCCGAGTAGATGACTTATTTTGTCCGTTCCGGGTGTTGTCTGTAGTATTCACAAGCATGGTGTGTTGGAGATGAACCATCCATCATCCTGGGTTGCGTTTAAAGTGGTGTCATCTCAGGACAGGCTTAAGTAAAACTAGTTATTGGGTAGCAACACAATGCATGGCTAGACCTCCGATTGTCAAGGAGTAGGGGGTCCCATGCTTTAAATAATCATCTAGAAAAATAAAAAAAAAAAATCTAACCAGGTGGTGGTGGCGCACGCCTTTAGTCCCAGCACTTGGGAGGCAGAGGCAGGCGGATCTCTGAGTACGGGGTTAACCAGTTCAACAGAGCTAGTTCCAGGACACAGAAAAAAAACTGTCTGGGGAGGTGGGATGGGGACAGACTCCAAACAAACTCAAAAATCACTGTCATATGAAGAAAGGTGAGGGATGGGTGGGGCTTTGAAACTTTTAGTCCTGATTGTCGAGGACTTGCTCTGCTCCTTTTCTATCTTCCATACCAAAGAAGAACAAGGACTCAATGATCTTTGCTGGAATTGGAGGGCCCCTCATTCCCGGCCTGTACACGGAGCGTGCCACTGCCTAGCCTAGAGCATAGCTGGGCCACTGCCTCGCTGGGCCACTGCCTAGCCTAGAGCATCGCTGGGCCACTGCCTAGCCTAGAGCATTGCTGGGCCACTGCCTAGCCTAGAGCATTGCTGGGCCACTGCCTTGCTGGGCCACTGCCTAGCCTAGAGCATTGCTGGGCCACTGCCTTGCTGGGCCACTGCCTAGCCTAGAGCATCGCTGAGCCACTGCCTTGCTGGGCCACTGCCTTGCCTAGAACATTGCTGGGCCACTGCCTAGCCTAGAACATCAGTGTGCTCACTAGCATTTCGCATCTGTCCTCTCTTTCATCATAATGACGGTCCTGGTCAGAAATTAGATTAAAACGTTATCAAAATGAGCTGTTCAGAACAAGGGGGCATGTTCACTACCTATCATGCAGTCTGTCTTTCTGAGGTGGCTGGGGGACATTCTTCTGTGTCCTTTGCCTCAATTGGAAGGTTGACTTGGAAAGTGGCGAGTGGATCTTCACCCTGGCTGGTTTCTATTGTGTTATCCTGGCTGGGTTGGTGACCACATCATGGCACCGTGTTTCTAGCCCACCCTCCCTCAACCCCCTAATTTGGAAGTGTCTCCTGTACTTGTAGGCCTGACCTCACTCTCTGTCTCTTTATGTTTTACGCAGTGCCTTCACCCAGTGCCTTGCTCGTAGACAACCCCACGCCTTTTGGAAATGCAAAGGAGGTGATTGCCATCAAAGACTATTGCCCAAACAACTTCACCACCCTCAAGTTCTCCAAGGGCGACCACCTCTACGTCTTGGACACGTCTGGTGGGGAGTGGTGGTACGCTCACAACACCACCGAAATGGGCTATATCCCTTCTTCCTATGTGCAGCCATTGAACTACCGGAATTCTACCCTGAGTGACAGCGGCATGATTGACAATCTCCCGGACAGCCCTGATGAAGTTGCCAAGGAACTGGATCTGCTAGGGGGCTGGACCGATGACCAGAAGCAATCTGGCAGGCCCTATAGTAACAACCCTTTCTGGAATGGAGTTCAAACGAACCCCTTTCTGAACGGGAATGCACAGCCCAGTATGGATGAGCTAAACCCCAAGAGTACCGTGGATTTGCTTCTCTTTGACACAGGTACATCTTCCTTCACTGAATCCAGCTCAGCGACCACCAACAGCACCGGCAACATCTTTGATGAGCTCCCAGCCACCAATGGACTCCACGTGGAGCAGCCTGTCAAGCGGGACAACCCCTTCTTCAGAAGCAAGCGTTCCTACAGCCTTTCGGAGCTCTCCGTCCTGCAAGCCAAATCAGATGCTCCCCCCACGTCTGGCTTCTTCACAGGCTTGAAGTCGCCTGCCCCGGAACAGTTTCAAAGCCGAGAAGACTTCCGAGCTGCCTGGCTGAATCACCGGAAGCTGGCCCGTTCCTGCCATGACTTGGATTTGCTCGGCCAAAGCCCAGGTTGGGGCCAGACCCAAGCAGTGGAGACAAACATTGTGTGCAAGCTGGATAGCTCCGGGGGCTCCGTGCAGCTTCCCGACACCAACATCAGTATCCATGTGCCGGAGGGCCATGTAGCCCCCGGGGAGACACAGCAGATTTCCATGAAAGCCCTGCTGGACCCTCCACTGGACCTCAACAGTGACAGATCCACCAGCATAAGCCCCGTGGTGGAGGTGAAGCTGAGCAACCTGGAGGTGAGTACCTTCATCATATTGGAGATGAAGGTCTCTGCCGAGGTGAAGGGCGACATCTTTAGCAAAAGCACGGTAGCCCTGCAGTGCCTGAGAAGTGACTCAAAGGAGGGGCCTTATGTGCCCATCCCCCTCGCCTACAGCTATGGGGACACCATACAGGTACATCTGGACAACCTGGAACCCTGCATGTACCTAGCCATCGTTGCCCAGGGCCCCAACATCCTCTACCCTTCCACCGTGTGGGACTTCATCAATAAGAGGGTCACCGTGGGTCTCTATGGTCCCAAACACATTCATCCATCCTTCAAGACAGTGGTGACCATTTTTGGACATGATTGTGCCCCCAAGACCCTCCTGGTCAGTGAGGTGACCCGGCAGGCTCCCAGTCCTGCCCCCGTGGCCCTCCAGCTGTGGGGCAAACATCAGTTCATCCTGTCCAGGCCCCAGGATCTCAGAGTGTGTATGTTCTCCAATATGACCAACTATGAGGTCAAGGCCAATGAGCAAGCCAAGGTGGTGAGAGGGTTTCAGATGAAACTGGGCAAGGTTAGCCGTCTGATCTTCTCCGTCATCTCCCAGAACCCCAACGAGCTGTCCGACTTCACACTGAGGGTACAGGTCAAGGATGATCAGGACACGATCCTCACGCAGTTTTGTGTCCAGACTCCGCAGCCGCCCCCTAAAAGTGCCATTAAACCATCTGGGCAGAGGAGATTCCTTAAGAAGAATGAGGTTGGGAAGATCATCTTGTCCCCGTTTGTAGTCACTACCAAGTATCCAACGTTTCAGGACCGCCCCGTGTCTAGTCTCAAGTTCGGCAAGCTTCTAAAGACAGTGGTGCGGCAGAACAAGAGTCATTACCTGCTGGAGTACAAGAAGGGTGACGTCGTGGCCCTGCTCAGCGAAGAGCGCATCCGGCTCAAGGGCCAACTGTGGACCAAGGAGTGGTACATCGGCTACTATCAGGGAAAGGTGGGCCTGGTGCACACCAAGAATGTGCTGGTTGTCGGCAAGGCCCGGCCCAACCTGTTCTCGGGGCCCGAGCTGAGCACCTCAGTGCTGCTGGAGCAGATCCTGCGGCCCTGCAAGTTCCTCACCTACATCTACGCCTCTGTGCGGACCTTGCTCATGGAGAACATCAGCAGCTGGCGGGCCTTTGCTGATGCTCTGGGTTACGGAAACCTGCCGCTCACCTTCTTCTGCCGGGCAGAGCTGGACAGCGAACCGGAGCGGGTGGCGTCCGTTCTAGAAAAGCTCAAGGAAGACTGTAACAACCCTGACAACAAGGATCGGAAGTCCTTCCAGAAGGAGCTGGTGATGGTGAGTGCTAGGCAGGTGTGCAAACCTCGGGTGAGCTTCCCGAGGTAGACAGGCATGGGTCGCACTGGGCCGGGTCACGGGGATGCTGTTGGAAGTGTCATGGGGTAGGATTCTTTTTTTTTTTAAAGATAGATTTATTTATTTGTTTGTTTGTTTATTTGTTTGTTTTTTGAGACAGGATCTCTCTGTATAGCCCTGGCTGTCCTGGAACGCACTCTGTAGACCATGCTAGCCTCAAACTCAGAAATCCTCCTGCCTCTGCCTCCCAAGTGCTGGGATTAAAGGCGTGCACCACCACCGCCCAGCCCTAGTTATTTATTTTTATGTGTATGAGTACACTGTAGCTATACAGATGGCCGTGAGCCATCATGTGGCTGCTGGGAATTGAACTCGGGACAGCCCTGCTCGCTCTGGCCCGTTCGCTCAGGCGTAATACACTATAGCTGTCTTCAGACACTCCAGAAGACGTCTCATTACGGGTGGCTGTGAGCCACCATGTGGTTGCTGGGATCCGAACTCAGGGCCTTCGGAAAAGCAGTCAGTGCCCTTTCCTGCTGAGCCATCTCACCAGGCCCATGGAGTAGGATTCTTAAGGATCCCCAAGGAAGACGTCTCTCCCCTCTTCTGCTACAGTTCCGAGCCTCTGTGGTTTCCTGTGGTCTTGAATTTGCTGGTTAGTTTTTAACAACTTGACACAAACTAGAGAGTCTCTGGGAACAGGGAACCTACATTGAGAAGCTGCCCCCATCAGATTGGCCTAAGGGCAAGTCTGAGGGAGATTTTCTTGGTTAATGAATGATATGAGAGGACCCAGCTTTGCTGTCCCTGTCAGTTCATCCTGGCTTGTATAAGGAAGCAGACTGAGAGAGCCACGGGAAGCAAGCCCATAAGCTCTATGGTTCGTACCTCTGCTCCTGCTTGAGTTCCTGCCCTGGCTTCCTTTGGTGGTTGACTGTGATCAGGATATATAAGCCAAATAATTCCTTTCCTCCCCCATGCTCCTTTTGGTCACAATGATTATCACAGCCATAGAGAGCAAACTAGGACACCATGGGAAAAGGGCATGGGGCTATGAGCCAGCTTCTACCTGGGTCTTTGAAGGGTATCTATCTCTGTGTCATTAGATCCCCAACAGGCTGTGACATAGTGGTAAAGCCTTTACCCCAAAGCCTGGCCTCGCTTTGATGTGAGTTCTGGCCTTATGTTGCCTGGCGCCTCCAACATGTCTTTCCTGGGACACCTTCTCACTGCCTGGGGTTCATGTGAGTCCATGGGGGCCAGACTCTTGGCTGGTAGAAAACAAATTGGCATTCTAAGAAATACTTTAGGAAGGAGAGATTCCATGTCTGGTTCTGAGACACACTGACTTTGGCTAGCTAGGGATGTTGTCAGAGACCTTTCCCGGTCTTGCAGCAACCTGAGCTTTGGAGCATAAGGTAGTGGAGCAGGTCTGTGTTTTTCTACCAGCCACTCACCCGCATTGTATGGTTCTGACGGTCATTATCAGTAGAAACACTTGGTGAGCTCTTCTTGATCCTTCCTGCTTCCACTGTCCCCCAGCTATTTGGCCACTCTCTTACTCCATGTCCTTTCCCTACCTGCCCCTCTGTATGACATCATCAAGCATCTCTCTTGAGTCAGTGCAGATGATCCTCCAAGGTAGAGCAGGGCGTGTGGCCCTTTGAATATGGCCCATGGTAACATGCCATGGCACAGCATAGGACAAACAAGCCTGAGACTCCCCAGGAAGGCAGATGGCAGCATGGATTGTGGTTATGAGGGCCCTTGACAGTTAGGTTCCAGGGATATTGATGGCAGCAGTTTCACTGGGAAAGAAGCCAGAAGTGAATGGAGACAGCCATGGGCTCTGTGTGTAGGTCTCCCACAGGGTGTCGAACAGGTCTTTTTCAGCTATATTGCCATCTGAAGTGGACTTCCAGAAGGTCATGGAGAGCCCCCCTTGCCCTGGCCTTCCTGGGTGGCTGGAGCTCCCAGGGCTCCCAGGGCTCCCAGGGCAGTAGCATGTGTTCCCTTGGACAGCATCCTTCAATTGCCAGCCGAGTTATGTTCTCCCATGGAACATAAATGGCATCTATTGTCCCTTCCTCTGTGGGCAAACATCTGGGATGGAGGCTCCATGCCCATGTCCTAAATACTTTCATGGTCTGGCTCTTCCTCAGCATGGCAAGTTGGGAGAGGATCTGGGGCTCTTTGGTCTGTGGGAGGGGTTCAGGAGGGTCCTTTGCACCACTGAGTCCCCTCGGCCTTCCTGACTGGAGGAGATGCAACTTGGCTTTGTCGGGAACTTGGCCCTCGGGCAAAGGCAGTTTTATAATAAATAAAGAAAGCAGGTTCCTCCATTTTCTGTTCTCCCCAGCTACCTCAGCCATTGCCTCCGGAGCAGCTGAATTTTAATAGCTGGCCAAACTTTAAAAGCCCACTGCTGGCTAACCCCAACATCGGCAACCTGCTTGTTAGCTCCTGGATTCATGGCGGAGGGTCAGTCAGGTTTTCTATAGACTTTGGCCACAGCCAGCACAGCTAGGCCAGTGCCCTCTTCTTGTAAACTACCTTAAATCATCAACACCTTTGCTCTGGCAACTATAACTAGAGTAAGTAGGAAGTTGAAGGTGCCCACTGTGCAGAGTGGAAGGGAGAGGTCTCACTAAGAGCTAGAGGCTCCTCTCCGTGGCCACCAGGTTCCTCCCCTGCACCTTGAGGCTGTGGCTACCCATGCCTCTGCCTGTAGCCTTTTCTCTGTGTCCTACATGCAGCAGCTGTCCCCTTGCTGGGAGCCCCAGAAGCAAATGTCCTCCTTCCTTAGAGCTCCTGACAATAAATTCTCTCAGATGTCCATTCCAGTGTCCCTTCCAGTCCTTGTGTTCCTGGATCTTCATGGTGCTTGCTCAAGTCCAGATGGCTGTGTATTTGTTACTTGTTACTGCCCTCCATTAGACCTGAACTCCATGGAGGAGGGAGGGCACAGAGGAAATCCTCGAAGAGGGAGGGAGTGGCTGTGTGAGCAATGGCTTCAGCTAAGAGGCATCTGAGCCATCTGTGCTCTTGTGGGTCCCACCATGATTCTCTACTGTCATTTGTGCCCTGTGTGTAACAAGAGCTGTTGGCCTGTGTCACTCGACCTCCATGGTCCTTGACAGTGGGTGGGATTTGTGGTGGGTGTTCCACAGTTGGCTTTTCTGGGCCTGCCTGCACTCGGGTACTTTTGTGTAGCTGATGAGAGGCACTGGCTGTTTTCATGACCATTGAAGCTCAAGACCCTCTGGGAAGCTTGTGTGTTGTATTCTAAGTCACAGGCTCTTCCCAGGGAACAGGGCACTATTGGATACCTCAATAGCCAGTGTCACTTTGGAGTCAGCTGGCTGAGAGTGACAGGAGACACTTTGAAAGTTCTGAGAAGCACCATCCCTGAAGTTATTGACCCAGACCCTGGCAGAGGTTGGGGACTTGGTTCTGTAGCCTGAAGTTTGGAATGGGGGGTTGGGGAGTGTTTCCCGAAGGGGAGAAACTGCAGAGTGTTCTGTTTTTAAGGTGTTGCAGTCCTGGTGCATCTTCTGTTGTACTGTGTGGGAAGAGGGTTTTCTGAGTGTGTTTGAAAGCCAGGTGGAAACGCATGTTTGTGTATGTATAATCTGTGAATACACTTAATGAAAAAAGTCTGACTGCAGGCTTGTGTGCACCTTCTAGACCTGGGTTACTGTCATCTCGCCAGCACAGGTTTGAAGTGGCCTAGGGCAAAAAGGGTCAGGGGCAAGACCCCCAAGGAACCAACTCTTCAGGGACTGTCATGGGTTGTATCTAGTAATATACTTTTTAGTTTAAGGCAATACGTTTTAAAAGTATATTTGTTTTTATTTTGTATGTGTGTCTCTGTGTGTCTGTGCAAACACATGCTTTAGTACCCTTGGAGACTGAGAGGAGGTGGGCATCAGATCCTTTGGAACTGGAGTGACAGGCATTTGTGAGCTACCTGATATGTGTGTGTTGGGATCCAAATTCTGGTCTTCATGACAGAGCAGCAAATGCTGTCACCTGCTAAGCCATCTTTCTAGTCCCAGGCAGCATGCCTCTGGTGTAAAACAGTTTCCCATTTTAAGGATGCCACCTTGAATGGGCCATGTGGTCTCTGTTCTTTTGGGGTGAGAGAAGTTGTTGGCTGGAAGTGAGAGGAAAAGAAATTTAAGTAGAAAGAACCCGTGGTGGCATCATTAAAACCCTGGGAGGGTTGTAAAATTCTCCCGGAACCCCTGAACCTGATCCTGGGACTACCACTGAGGACAAAGCCTCCTGTGGTCCACTGGATTACAGCATGGGACTTAAAGAAGGAGGGCTACTGTGGGCCCTTGGCAGGAATGTGTGTGAGAAGGAAAGGGTGAAGCTGTACGGCACAAACCAGGAGGGCAGCTGTCCCCAGCAGGGGAAAGTGGATCGAGCTGCCCAAGACACCAAGGTGGGTGGCTACCAAGAGGACAGAAGGGGCAAGGACACTCAGGATGGATCCGGAGGAAAAACGCACCTTATCCCACAGACCAAGAGGCCACAGAGACTGAGCTGCTGGCTGTGCCGTTAGCTGGGTAAAGACGTAGGCCCATCAGCCATGTCCCTTGTGTCATGCAGGAGAGCTTTTCCATTCAGACTGGAGCATCGCAGGAGCAAACACACTAATACAAGCCCAAGTACTAGCTTACCTATTTTCCTAAGAGCTTGTAAAACAAGGTAGCAACCACATAGCCTGTGCCCAGCTGTTACTGTACATAATATCTTACAGTGACAACAGCGTGTCCCTTGACCTGGTCGTCAGCAGTTGCTGTGATGGATAATTGTAACTTCACCTTACCACAACCTAAAATTGCTTGCAAAGAGAGTTTCAAATGAAGATTGTTCAGATCCTGTGGTCACGTCTGTTGAGGGGGTACAACACGTACAATCATGAGGGGGTACAATCATGAGGGGGTACAATCATGTCTTGATTGATGATTGATGTGGGAAGACCTGGCCAATGTGGGTGGTGCCATTCTCTAGGCATGGGGCTCTGAAACTGTATAAAACTGAAAGCAAGAAGCAGACAGGATGGCTGTGTTTGTTTATCTCTGCTCTTGACTGTGAGTATATGACTAGCCAGTTGAATTCCTGACTTGACTTCCCCTCATTGATAGACTGTAACCTGAAATTCTAAGTCAGATAACCCCTTCCTCTCGAGTTGCTTTAAGATATTTCTTACAGCAACAGAAATAAAACTAGAGAACTGCTGTCAGGCAATGTCTTTCTGCCCCATGGAATGCTGGAACAGAAACCATGTGGCCTACAAGCCACAATTTCAATCTGTCCCTTCACTCATATTACCAAAATCCTATCTGAAATCAGTATTGTGTTTTATTTCCTTTGGTATTATTTTCCAGCATGCCTTTGTATACTTGAGTGAGCCATGCGAGTGGTAGGAATTCCCAGAGCTGGAATCCTGTGGCGCACTTCCCATTGCTGGTACTTAGGTGTATCCAGAGCTCACCCATTTGGAGAATGCACTCAAACACACTGGGTGGTATGAGCAGCTGGTAACAGGCAGAGCCAGTGCTGGGCTCAGAGAAAGTGGAGTGAAAAGAGCCCAGGAGAGTGCGGGAGAGGTGCGACACCCTTGTCGCTGACGTCAAAAGCACTAGCCTCATCATTAACGGCTACTCCCAGAAATGGAGCCTTAGCTGCCCCGGACCTGGCCATGTGCTCTCCTGACCAATGGCCTGGATTTCTCAAGACCTTTGTATTCTATGCTAGAGCCCCAGGGGAGAGAGCGGGTTTACTGGCTCCTGCCAAGAGTTGACTTGAATCCGAAGCAGGTGATTTTGACGCACTCGGTCACCTAGGACGTGAGGCCACCTCCAGAGCCAGGCACCCAAGTGCATAGATACCCTGGCTTGTTTGACTGGGTGACTTACTGTCAAGCCCTCTGTTCATTTGCATCCTCTCCCAGGACAACACATAGAGCTGAGGTGACCTTTCCTGCCTCAGTTTACCCCTAAACTCACAGCCCATCAGACAAAGCTTAAACCTGATTCTAGACCACCAGCGCCCCACACATCTACTCTGAGACACATGGCTACACATGTGATCATACTTTTTTCTTTTCTAAAACATAAACACATATTTAGTTTTATTTTAAAAATGATTTCTTTTCAGATACCAAAATACAAGCGATAATCAGCCACTTTCAGAAACACCTAAGTAGTTGACATGAGGTATAACCCTCCACCTTGGCATCGTGATGGGTCAACTCTGGTGTCATGTTCCAGCATCATAGAGTGAACCTCAAGAAACAGGCCTGCTTTTGCCTCTGGCCTCTCTCTAGTCTCTGTCTGAGGGGCTCTGGACTTAGCAGCTCAGCATCTGCCAGCGTGTCCTATTACCAGCACAACAGACATGTTTGACCAGCCTGAGTCAGGCCTTCTCATGGCTGGGAATACCACTCACTTCCCCCTACTGCCTCTGGAAAGAGTATCAATCCAGCCCTGGTTCATAGGTGGGTGGCTCTAAGGGCGTTAGCCATGGTGGCCTGTAACTCGTAGTCTTAAATTTTTCATGTTATATCCGAAAAGCCCTGTAAGGCATCCCTATCTTCTTGCCCATGCGTGGTGCCAGGCAGGAGGCCTGGATGCTCCACAGGCCATAGAATGCTTAGGATAAAGAACATCACCTACAGGTTGACTGTATCTCCAAGCCAAACCTACCCTGACCTCATGCTGCATTTCATCTTCCCAGGCTTTGCTGAAAATGGACTGTCAGGGCCTGGTGGTCAGACTCATCCAGGACTTTGTGCTCCTGACCACAGCTGTCGAGGTGGCACAGCGCTGGAGGGAACTGGCTGAGAAGCTAGCCAAGGTCTCCAAGCAACAGATGGACGCCTATGAGTCTCCTCACCGAGACAGGAATGGGGTAGTAGACAGTGAGGTGAGTGGGGCTCCAACCCCTTGGTTACTTTCTTTGCCCCTCAGTTCCTGGGGCCCATTGGGGTCCAATAATAAATGATCTACTTCATAGCGCTCTAGCAGGGTAGGCTGAGGTGAAGTGAGGTTGCCCAACACAAAGTGTACCCTGGCTAGGTGGGAGCCATCAGCCTGTTCTGAGGCGTCTTCAGAACCTGGTGTAGAGGGATCAGGGCTGCTCTTCCACAGTCCAGGAAGTGGGCACTGTCCTCCCTTGCCAATTTCACTTTTAAGTTACCTCCTATAACATCAACAAGTATATTAACAGAGCCCCGGAGTGGGGGGGGGGCGCTATATTGACTGAATTTCTGCTGCATTAGACAAAGGTAGGGTGTGCTGGAGTTAAGCTCGGACACTGCCTGTTGGTAGAGGTGACCCTGGAAAGCTGATTCGGACTCACAATGCAGGGAAGCAGGAAGTCCTGAGAATAAGGGTGTTTGTTCTTTGCATGGGCAATGAAAGTGGGTGCTGTAAGGCAGGAGAGATCCATCCCGTGACTCAGACACAAGAGGACACCACCCTTTCCCCAGTATAGGCCGGGTTGCACCCAATGGCTCCGCCTGTGGCTGTGAGTGTCATAGGAGTGACTGACTGAGGGACCTCACCGTCCTGACCTTTCTCTCTCTTATTTTTGTGATGTTTCTGCTCACCTCATCACCCAGGCCATGTGGAAACCCGCCTATGACTTCTTACTCACCTGGAGCCACCAGATTGGGGACAGCTACCGAGATGTCATCCAAGAGCTGCACATAGGCCTGGACAAGATGAAGAACCCCATCACCAGGCGCTGGAAGCACCTCACAGGGACGCTGATCCTGGTGAACTCGCTGGACATCCTGAGGGCAGCTGCCTTCAGCCCCGCGGACCACGATGACTTTGTGATCTGAGTTGGGACCCTGCTCTACTGCTCACGAGCGCTGGGACTCCGCCCACCAGAGCTGAGACTCCGCCCACCAGAGCTGGGACTCCGCCCACCAGAGCTGGGACTCCGCCCATCATCTCTCCACAGTGGGGGGCCCGTGCCATCACTGGGTGGTACAGGGAGGGGTGGCTGCTCAGGTCTAGGCCCACCTGCCAGCCACGCCCAGGAGGGACTGAGGACTTTTGACTCCCTTCCTCTCCCCTCTATCCAGGGGCAGGTCCCAGGGGCTTTCTACTTCCAGTTGCCAATTGTGTTGCTTTCTATTTGTTGAAATGTACGTTTAAATTTAAAAATCACTTTTTTTAACAGAAGACTTAGAGAGGACGTAAGAAAAGGTGGTATCTAATTTTTTTAATGGACTGTAAAGGTTATTTAAAAAAAAAAATTTCACCTTAGTAAAGGCAAATGCTGTTGAGGTTTTTATGTTCTTTAAAGGCCTTTTTAAATTATGTTCCAGGGGTATAGAGATACTTTAAGGCCCCAGGTGTTTCTGAGTCCCAGACATTTCTTGTATTTTGACACTCAGAGTGGGAAAGGAGTTGGCTCCGTGCACATGTTTTCCACTTGTCGCCTGTGAGAAGGCGAGTCCTCCGGCCTGGTGACTTTTAGTAGGTGGCCCCGAGGCTGCGCTCCCTCCCTTCCTTCTCCCTTGCAGTCCTCAGTGGCTGTCCACACAACATGTTGGTCTCTATGCTTCGGTGAGCTGCAAAGTCCCCACATGGTAGCTCAGTGCCATTGAGAATCTTCCAACAAATAAGAAATCAGCTGGAGTTGGGGGGGAGGGGTCCCTGTCACCCCTGTGTATTTGGTTATTTGCAATAACCATTCTGAAGAACAGTGCCCACCCCCCCCGGAGAACGAGGTGGTTCCTGCCACTTTGGGCCACTGAATGCTGTCTCCCTCAGACCAGTTCTATAGTCTCTGCTCTAGGTGGGAGGAGCGCCCTAGCACCCAACCAGAACCTGGTGGCCCCTGGCTCTTCTTATGTCACCACGGTCACCTGGTGACTTTTCAGGTGACGTCACGTGCTGGTGTGTAGAGGTGCCGTCTGCCAAAATCTGGGTGTTCATCTCTCACGTTTAACCTCTTCCTGGTGCACCCACATCCCCTTAGGAAAAATAGTACAAGGGGATAACGTAGTTAGCCAGCAGTGTAAATATTAGCACGGGGAACGTTTTTCCCCGAGTGATGCTCTCTGGAAGGCTGGGAACTTGCAGAGGATTGATTGTATTGAACTTCGAGGTGGTGGGTCAGGTGGTTCGTGTTGACTTCCAGGGTCACACAGTAGCTGTGGTATTGGGGGAGGAAACAGGAAGTCGAACAAACACCCGACAGATCAGCAGTTAAGTGACCCTGGTAATGGGAAGGATCGGGCTGTCTGTTTACAGGGGCAGTTCCAGATCCTCCGTCTGCTTTGAGGCGCAGGCTGATGACCAGTGTCCGAGGTGAGCTGAAATGTCTAGAGCTTTTGAGTCAGAACCCGCAGACCCACCGACTTAAAAGTAAACAGTAGGTATGGATGCTGCAGGAACCAAATCATAGGACTCCCCGGTCACCACAGTAGGGCCTGGCACTCTGCACCTTCATTTTGCCCAGAGAGATCTTTTTCTGCCTTCTTCCCCAAAGAAGCAACAAAACCACTTGCACCTTAAACACATGGATGTTTTTCCTCAGGGGCTTTGAATAGTTTCCTATGCAACAAGACTTGTAGCACAAATTAAATTCTACAAAAGTTGCAGTAATTTTTATTTGGATATCTTAACTGGTTAGTGCGTGTGTATATGTGTGTGTGTGAGTGTATGTGTGTCTTTCTGTGCCCAGCCAGACTTTAAATAAAAACCAGCGTCAAGTCAGTGACTAGGTTCCTGTCAGTCACTCTGACAGTGTGGCAATTGATATAGGAGACATTTTCTCTTGCTGTTAACATAATTGCTCCTCAGTGGGTAGTATAATCATTCATTACAACCAAGTGGGAGTCAGTGTTACCCAGGGCACACAAACGAAGGAGGCAGAGGTCTCTCCTTGTTCCTGGTCTCTACCACCAGGAACTAGTACCACCATCCCCCATCAAGGAGTTCAAGACCCAGCAGTTTCTGAGTGTGCCTGGCATCTTCCTGGGCCTGCTGATTGCAGTAAGCAATGGAGAACTTGCTGGGGTGGGTGTATGCTTCCTGTTGTCAGGCACTGGTCCTGGGGACCAACCCCAGTTAGAGGTAGTGGGAGGATCTGGGGCTCGTCAAGAGCCTGCTTGAGAGTGTCTTCAATTGGACAGCCCAAGACAGGCCAGTCAGTCCTGGGCATCCATTCCTGATTTAGTCCAGATACACCTGTTCTCACTTGAGGATGATTTGATGAGTTTTCGCCTATTTTGTAGTTGAAGACAAAGTCCCAGCTGGACCAAAACCAAGCCAGTCCTGGGAACTGTGTCTGTAGCGTTGACACATGGGCAGCATTGAGAAGCTAAGCCTCTAAAAGAACGGCCTGTGCTTCTTCAATGACCCAGAGCCCTGTGAGTGCAGCCCCCCCTCCACCTTCCACATCTGTGCTAATTCTGGCCACTCCATCTTGGATCTTGAGTGTCCCCCACAGGCCCTGGAGTTAAAGGCTTGGTCCTTAGCAGGCCACTGTCAGGGGGTGGGAGTGGAACCTTTAAAAGGCAGGGCCTGATAGGAGGAGGCTAGGATACTGGATGTAAGCTGGGAGACAGATTTCCTTTTGTTGTGTTGGTTTGGTTCTGTTTGTTTTGTTTTGTTTTGTTTTTAAACACCTGGCCACGTAGTCCCTACTGTGTATGCTTCTAAAGGCTCCGTAACAGCAGAGCCAGTCAGTCCTTGACATCAACTCCTCATTTGTGAGTCCGGATACACTTGTTCTCATTTTAGAACGAGTTGCTGAATTTTCACCTATTTTGTAGTTGAAGACATAACACGTTACGTGTGGCTAATAGGAAAATGGATTTTTCTCCCAAGCAGTAAGTGTGGAAACTACCAGAGCCTTAATTAGGTTGGACAAGCGCTGTGCCACAGAACCATACCACCGCTCCCCGCCCCGCCCCCGCCCCTCGGGCCAGAGGCAAGGATTTTACCCAAGAGCAGCCCTAACATGCTATAAACTTAAAAACAGCATGCTCTCACCATTGCAGAGGCCAAATGTCTAAAGTGAAGGTATTAGATGACCTAACCAATTCATTCCCTCGTAACACCAATAGCCGGATTTAAGTCCCACCATAACCTAATGTGGTTTCATCTACACAAACTAATCCAAATGGCTCACATGTAGCGGATTTAGATTCATGGTGGCTTTCGAACACCATACAATGCAGCACGTCTCTCTCCTTCCAAGCCGCTTGGTGAAAATCAGTGTTTTAATTCTGTTGGCACAGATACTATTGATATTAACAAGTAGCACACAGCATGGGAATTTGTAGGTGTCCTTTGGGACCAAATACTAAGAGAAGATGTAAAAATTAGGTACCGGGCTTGGTCGCATACATGTTTAATTCCAGCGGGTGAATCTCTGAATTCAAGGCCACCCTGGTCTACATGGTAAGACCCTGTCTCAAAAAACCTAAAAACAAACAAACAAAAGCAGTGTGGGTGTGGGTTGCTGGAGAGGTAGCCCAGTGGTTAAAAGCCTATACTGCTCTTGCAGAGGACCAGAGGGCAGCTCACAACGACCTGCCACTCCAGCTCCGGGGTCCCTAACCCCACTTGCCTCTACAGGCTCTTGCTGTCCCACATACATACCCACATACGTAATTACAAATAAAGTCATAAAGCTTTAAAAAAAATAGATTTTGATTTCCAAGAAAACAGAACGGGTTTGACCTGTGGTTAGTTTTTGCTTTGACCTGCACCCTCGGTGTGTGGTGCGTACTGAGTCATACTACTGTAATTCTTTTCTCGAGAATTTATCTCCTGGCCACAATGCCCAAATTCAAACTTGTCATAGAACCTTCCTGATCAGTTCTTACCAGAGCTCACAAGCCAAGCAGTGAGGCTGGAAGTGAGATTGTTGCTCTCACCATTACACACACACACACACACACACACCCCACAAATGCTCCAAATCCTATTTCCTGTACACTTGAGTGTCTCTGTTTTCCCCCATAGAACACAGAAGTCTTCTTTGAGCGAGTTACTGAGGATCAAGCCTAGATGCTCACCTATGCTAGGCAAGCACTCTACCAGTGTAGTAGGTCTCAGCTCTTGATATTTTTTTTAAAGATTTATTTATTTATTATATGTAAGTACACTGTAGCTGTCTTCAGACACACCAGAGAGCATCAGATCTCATGGATGGTTGTGAGCCACCATGTGGTTGCTAAGATTTGAACTCAGGACCTTCGGAAGAGCAGTCAGTGGTCTTAACTGCTGAGCCATCTCTCCAGCCCCCGGGTCATCCTTGAATTCCCTCTGGAGACAAGACCTTGCACTTCCTGCATCCCTCTGCCTCAGCTTTCCAACTAGCTGGAATTCCAGGCCTGACTCCAGAAGCCCTTGCTACCCAGGGTGTTCCCTTCCCTTCCTCCTGGCAGGATTACACCGAGCTCCCCACGCAAGAAGCCTGTCTGTCTCTAAACCCCAAGATCTTTGTTGCGAGAGGGGGTTGTTCCTATGTAGAACAGATTTTGAACTGAGATGGCTGTAGCTATTGGGAGCACAAAAGCAAGTGGAAACTTGAATAATGAATGCATCAAAACTGGCTCAGATCCGAAGAGGAAGAGGGCGAAGAACATTGCAGGAACGGAGCTCAGCAAACCACATCCCGAGAACAGGCGCGCAAAGGGAACCTTTTTATTAGGTACCTGATGCTGTCACAAAGCTCGATGTTTTGTAAACTAGCTTGAAAGGAACTCTATTAGCTCTTGGTGCCACGGACCCCTGGACGATTTGATGAAGGCAAGAGACACCTCAGAATTCCATAAATGCTTAACATAAAATCTGGGAGGACAAAGAAAAGCACTCTTCGTATATGTAGCAAAGATTCTGATTACAGATTTTAAGTGTGCTGCTTTACACATTAATAGCACCACCTAGTGAAGGCGCTCCTCTGCCCCAGACACCAAGCACAGTGATTGAAGGGCTGGGCACCACACTCCACAGAGCACACAATGGTTGGTCTTCCTCGACCAGACTGACAATGACTGAAGGCTCTTCAGCAGCAGACATATGACACACTGATGGAGGTCTCATCTGACCAGACATTCAAGACAGTAATGGAGGGTCTCATCCATGCTAGACATTGGTGAAGACTATCCCATCAGACACAAAATAATGGAGGTTTCATCCCTCCAGACTTTCAACACAGTGATAAGCATTTAGACATCTACAAAAACACTCACAGAGAGGTCTGCGAATTCTCTGGAGTGTCTGTAACGTTAGTTCTTTGCCTACAGAAACTCCTGACAGAAATGTTAATGCCCAGAAGATAATAAAAATAAAAAGGCAATTTTCCCTTCATTAAAAAAAAAACCACAACTGATTCGTGGTATTTTAAATTTTTTGATCCTCTAATTTAATATTCTGCCTGATGGGAGACAGGGTAAGACCTGAAAAAATTAATTGGTGTGTGAGGTGACATTTTAAGTATCTAAAGTCATTTTTCTTAATTTCCCATTTTAATTGGTTTGTCTTAAAAATATCAGTATACTCATGTAAATATATAATATACATGGGTATGCAATATATATAATACATTCATATATGTACAGATATACATACATATACATGTATGAGTAGTGCTGAGTGTATTTTTCATCACAGAGGGTAACCAAAGACTTCTCAGAGTGGGTCCTATTGTCCTGTGAGCTATGGGCATGTGGAGCCTATTTGCTGAACAGTGCCTGTCACCAACACGGGTTTCAGTGGTGTCCTAGCAGGGAACTATCAGTTCTCTTGGGGAAGGTCTTACACAGGAGTGAACAGCTCGATTTCAAGGCGGGTTGGAATGCTCAGCGGAGTGGATAGGGAAAGCAGGAGAGGAGGGGCCCGTTAAGGGGGCCTCTAGATCGTGAAGAGCAGCTGCGGGGAGACTGAGGCAGAAGAGCGGCATCCATAAGGAACATACCTGTACCTTTACGAAGAGTAGGGAAGTGGGAGAGGCCATGGAGAAGATGCAAGGCAGAGAGCTGTCCTGGAGGCTCTAAAAGGGAGAGGGTGCTTTAGTGGTGAGCACTTGAGTAACTTTTGCTATCTGCTAGGCACTGCCCTAGACCCAAGGGGTGTGCCAGACCCAGGAGCCAGCGGTCTGCCAGACCAATATCCAGGATTAGGTCAGGAAGAAGCTAGAGCTGAAGAGAAGGATTCCAATCCAGGGCAAGAATAGAGTAGGTATCATTGGGGGCATCTCTGCGAAAGTGCTATGTGAAGAAAAGTGACTACGGTGGGTTCTAGATAAACCCACACACACAGGCATGCCTGATAAAATATGTAAATGTTAATAATTTTACTTATACATTTATTATTAATTCTAATTGATTTTAAAAATTAAACAAAAAACAAATATCGTGTAGTTTTTGGTAAACGTTTACACTGTATTATGGTTGAATCCAGTTAAGTACTTATCTCAAACACTTTTCTTTTGAGACAAGACTCTTTTGTACCCCAAAGCTAGCCTCAAACTCAACATATAGCCAGGGATACTTAGGCACATCTGATGCTCCTGCCTCTCTCTCTCTCTCTCTCTCTCTCTCTCTCTCTCTCTCTCTCTCTCTCTCTCAGGTGCTGGGGTTGCCAGTTTGCACTGCCATACCCAGTTCGCAAGCAAAGTATGTTGTGGTGAAAAATCTCCAAGTCCCTCCAGCTGTTTGAAATGTGTAGGGCACTGTTGCTATATATAGGCAGCCCCCATCCAACAGATCACCAAGCGCCCACTCCTCAGCCTCTTCCTCCTTCGCCCTTAGCTCCTGTGAGATAGGAATTCTCCATTCCACGTGTGGCTATGAGAACACATATGTGTATGTGTGTACATGTGTGTATGTGTGTATATGTGTGTTGCTGTAGGCATGCATGTGGACATATGTTTCCAGGGTGTATTCACCTTGCCTGAACACGGAGGCCTCAAGTCTAGAGTCTCTCACTGTCTATCATACCTGTGATGGCTATTCCTGGTTGTCAACTTGACTAGATCTGGACTGAACTACAATCCAGAATTGGAGGGCTCACGTGTGAGCCAGATTTTGAGGCATGCACCATCATTGCCTGGTCACCTGTGGTGGCTATTCCTGGTTGTCAACTTGACTATATTTGGAATGGACTACAATCCAGAATTGGAAGGCTCACCTATATGATCCAGATCTTGATTCTGGAAGATACAAGTTTCTGACCTGGATCTTGGCATGGAGATCTTGAAGCACAGTGGCCATGAAAAGCTTAGGCCCAGGCAAGGCAGTACACACTTTAATCCCAGGAGACTGAGACACGGAGATCTGTGAATTCAAGGTCAGCCTGGGGTAAAGCAAGTCTCAGATCGAGGCATGGTGGTACACATCTTTAATCTGGGTCACACCTTCTGCTGGAGACCTATATAAGGACACTGGAAGAAGGAAGACTCGCTCTTCTTCCCCTGCTTACACTTACTAGCCCGCACATCTGCTGGCATCTACTCCTACGGAAGACCAGCTGAAACAACTAGCTTCGTGAGACTGAGCAACTACTAGATTCTTGGACTTCCTATTCACAGCTGCCCATTGTTGGGTTAGCTGGACTAGAGATTGTAAGTCATTACAACAAATTCCCTCAATAGAGAGATATTCCATAAGTTCTTTGACTCTAGAGAGCCCTGACTAATAAATACCCCATCTTATTCATTCATTCATTTAATTTTTTTTTTTTGAAACAAGGTCTCTTGATGGACATGGAGCTCACTGTTCTGCATAGACTGGATGGCAAACCAGCTCCCAGATTTCCCTGTCCCCTGACCCTCACGTCAGGGTGACAGGTGCATGCCTTAATGGCCCACTTTTAAGTGGCTTCACTCAGGTCGACATGCTGACACAGCAAACCCTTTCCCCGCTGAGTGGAGACGCCCCGAGACCATCCTCTGCCTTCCGTTCTATAGCAGTCACATGTCCGGATTCACACACCTGCACATGCACGAGTACACATTAAACATATGCAAAAAATAAAGAAGTAAATGGTAGTGTGAAAACAGGGTGTGTGTGCTTTGCTTTGGAATGCACCCCTCAAATGTTCAGATATTAAGCCAAGTGCTGTGGTGCATGGCCATGATTTGGGTGTTTAGAAAGTTGAGTCAGGAGAATTATGGATCTGAGGCTGTGGGCTACATAATGAAATCCCATCTCAAATTTATTTGTTTGTTTGTTTATTTTAAATTCAGGTATGGAGCTGAAGGGTTGGCCCACTGGCTAAGAGTGCATATGGCTTCTGAAGAGGACCCAAGTTCAGTTCCCAGTATCCACATCGGGCAGCTCACAACCACCTGTAACTTCAGTTCCAAGAGATCTGACATCCTCTTTAGTACTCTATGGGCACCGTACTCACATGTGGCGGGCATGCACATGCTTACACACACACACACACACACACACACACACACACACACACACATATGCATGATTAAAAATAATAAAATTTTAAAAAATTAGATGGGAAATATAACGGCCGATGTAGTGGTATTAATCACTTTTAAGAAGTGATTGGATTAATGAGGGCTCCTCCATAGCATTCAACTCACGTGCCTCTCTGCTCTCATCCTGTGAAGACACGGTGTTCATCTCCACAGGACACAATGCTCGTGGCTTCATCCTGGAAGAAGAGACCGGTTCTTCTCCTTCACGGTCAGCTTCTGCTCTCCAGAACTGGGAGGACGTCTTTAGTATTTTGTCATAGCAGTTCCCCAAAGAGTGAGCCAGATGAGCAATCTAAGTCAGTGAACAGTCTCCCACCTCAGACTCAGAGGCTCAGGAATAGTCGAGCCACAGAGGATGTGGGAGGCAGGAGGCAGGAGGCAGGAGGCAGGAGGAGAATCCATTCCATCTGTGCTCGATTAGGGAGGTGGCTATGGATCTCTGAAAGAGTGGCAAGGTCCCAGGACTGTGGGGGTGGAAGGGCAGCATTAATATAGAGCTTCCCCAGAAAGCGGGGGAGGGAGGCGGGGGGAGGAGGGGGAACGGGGGTGGGGGCAATAAGATCAGATGCTACGTCTGGGGAGGAAATCAGACTAAGATGTAAATAAGAAGGGCACCGCGTACGGAGAACTTCTGCTCCATGTTGAAAGACTGAGGCCAGAACTAAGTCTTTTGTCTAGTCAGACCTGAAAAGAAAGCCAATGACTAAGAAGTAGAATGCAGGACTCTCTCGTCACGTTGATCAGAGTGGACGTTAGGCTTTAAAATCAACTACCGATCTTTCTGCTCCTTCTCAGCTTCCCTGTGACTGCTACTGGAGTCTTATCCCCTCGGCTCATCCTCTGACAGACTGGTCCTTGTGAAAATTAGCCTGTGATCCTCTCTGCTTAGTCTGCCTCTTGGGCTCTCCCCTTGTCTCCAGTGGAGGTGTCTGTGCCACCACGCGGGTTGTTAAGGACCCAGTGTGACTTCTACCTACACACATAAAATGAGAGTTTGGATATCGCCCTGTAAATAGCCACTGAAACGCATTTTGGCAAACTGGCCCTATTCCTAAAATGCATCCCTCTGTATCTTTTGAGTGGTGACATGCCTTTTATCTGGGGACTGGCATTGGTTGACAATGGGTGCCAGTGATGGCAGTTGTTTTAATGCCTTACTTGGCAATGCAGAAGGCTGGCTGGGGACAGGCACCACACATCTTTCGAGACTTGAACTGTGTATTCAAGGAGGGGGTGTGGAACACAGCTGACTCTTCATGGCTCCCAGAGCCATGCAGCTCTCCGTGGTCTAGATCACACTTCTGTATGTCTTGCACCTTGCAAACACTCTTGCTCTATCTGGAACCCTCAGAGCACAGATTCTCAGCTTCCCTTGCAGCTAAATATATACTCGTGACCAGCTTCCACCACGTGGAGCTCTGGTTTGGAAGCCAGCGACTATGGGAGCAAGCAAATGAATTGGGAGAAGTCTCCCGCTTTCCAACAGGGGATGAGATGATCCCGTCACAGGGTCACAGGAGACTGTGACAGGGTACAGCTTCCCTAATGCTTGGCCGGTCTGCTACTGCCAAGTGTTCCTCATAGAGACAGCTCTAGGTATTCTCTGTCTGTTTAACATTGAGTGAAGGGCATCCCTTCAGGAGCTCCAGTGCCAGTCAACCCTTGCCATTTGGGTTGCTGGGGCCTAAGCATCTGCCTGTGGATTGTTGATCTCTTTCAGTTTCAGCTCTGTTGGTCAGATTCTGCTTAGGGCATATTCCTTTAAGACACTAGAGTCCCTTCCCTTGCTTTCCACAGTCATCTGTTCTCATTTTGCAGCCACTTGGTGTGACCCACACTGTGAGTTGGGCAGCTGGAATACCTGCACACACGCAGTCGGTTTGTGGTTGATTGAACAGCCATGGCAGGTCAGTGCTCTGGGGGAAATGAGGCCAGGCATTCATGCCCAGAGATCTTTGGGTGCACCTGGCTGTACTTTTTATTTTGTTAAATAGATATGTGTTTTGAGGGAGGAGTGGAACCTTCTAGGCTGTTTCTAGAAAGTTCCGGATCCGCTCGTCTTGATTCCCTGGTCTTTCCGCTGTAATATTGCATATGTTCAGCCCAGCTGAGATTCGCACATTGGGAGAACCAGTGCTTGCTTTAGTTTTCACACACCCACATGTTTCTCTGCACTCCCAAGTGCAAAATCAGCTCACATCCAGGGTACAAGATCGTCCTTCGTGGGTGTGAACAGCAGGTGTGCGCTGGGGAGCATCCGCAACTGAGGTCGTCTCTGAGTGGCCCAGCCCTTTCTGAGTGTTTGGCCCAAACAATCAGGAGATGGGGTGGGTGCTGAAGGGGGTTCAGGTAGTTGCCTGGCACGTGGCTGCTCGCCTTCCGTCTACAAGAAAGGGGGAGCTAGAGAATTTGGTCCCTTTCCTGTTTGACTCTTAGCCTAGTTGGAAAATAAGTATGGGATGGATTTGTGCTGGAGTGCACACTCACAGAAGCTTCTAACAGGAACCCTCTGTGCACGAGACTCAAAGCATTGATGGAGGCAGAGTCCTTATGCAGCCAGCAAATGCCTAGGAATGTAATTATGCATTAAAAAACTCCAGAAGATTGGATTACACTTCTCTGAGGCATTTGCACGGCACCTGTATATAACCTTAATTATCACATTCTCCCTGTGACAGATGAGTTGAGAAATTGGAGGCAAAGGAGGTGATGAATGCGTGCTAGAGACCTGGAGTACTTGACCTAGTTAGAAAGAATTCACCCAGACCTGGGGATTTATGTACAGTTCCTACGACGTGGGAGACGCTATCATTTTCAAATATTAGATTTGCACAAAATACATAGAGATGTTCTGATGGCTTATGTCGCTACGCAAAGAGCTACCAAAAGAAGAGTAAATGTGTTTTGCAGGAGGCCTCTAGCATCTCTTGCAGAACCAAGTCCTTCGTTTTCTTCTTTCCTGTCTTAGTTAGGGTTCCTGATGCTGTGATGAAAACCATGACCAAGGGCCACTTGGGGAAGAACAGGTTTATTCGCTTACACTTCCAGGTAAGAAGCCACCACTGAGGGAAGTCAGGGCAGGAACAATGGAGACCAAAGACTGTTGAGTTTTATAAAAAGAAAGAAAGACAGAGCCAGGAATATGTTTGGCTGAGGTGTGGTATGGTGAGGTGGAAGATGGATGCCTCTGTGGGCTCATGCCAAGACATCCCTTCCCCTTGAGGTCCCAGCCATATGACTGATATAGTATAGAATAGAGTTTATTTAGGGTGTAGGGAGGGGAGTTGAGGAGATAGTAAAGACAGAAAGGCAGAGACAGACAGACAGACAGATAGAGGAGTAGAGACCAACCAAGAAAAAACATGAAGAGAGAGGGGTAGGGGAATGGAGAGAGAAGGGGAAGAGAGAGAAGAGGGTAAGAGGGTAAGAGATCGAGGAGGGGACAAGCAGCCCCTTTTATAGTGAGTCAGGCATACCTGGCTGTTGCCAGGTAACTGTGAGGCAGAGCCTAGACAGAATGCTAACAAGTACCACATGTGTGCAGACAGTTGCGCTTTGGGTTTCATTGTTTCCCAAGAAAATCAAGAGAATGCAGTTTACAGAACCCTAAACTGGAGGGAGGGAGGGTCCCCTTAACACTTGGAGGAGCCTGTTGATTGAGAATGAATACTTCACATAAAAAAGGTCTCCACTTCCAAAACAGAAATTGACATTCAAAGGAAAGGAACTTGGTTTTGTCACACATGACTGCATTCCAGACTATAGTTTCCCCTCCCTCAGAGGCGAGCTCTGCCTTGCAATCATATGGAGCTTCAACAGGCAGCTTTTCTCTGTCCTTATTGATAGGATTATTTTCAAGATGCATTCAGCATCCAGTACTTCTCTTTTCATTATTTAAATGCTTACAAAAGGCCAGGAATAGTGACACAAGTGTTTAATCCCAGCACTCTGGAAGGCAGAGGCAGGGGGATACCTGCGAGTTCAAGGACTGCTTAGTTTGAGTTCTGGAACAGCCAAGGTCTCATTGAGACAATCTGTGTCAAAACCAAACAAACCAACAACAACAACAACAACAACAAACTAATGAAAACCATTCACAATATCTGATCTTACTTTGTAAGACATTCAGATGACAACAGATCTCAGGGTAAATATTAAATACAACTATGATATTTTCTTCATGCGGCTGTGGGAGGAGTCAGACGAGCACCAGCCTGGTAACCTGGGGAAGACAGAGGGACTTCAACCAAGACCATTTTTTTTTCCTTTTTAGTGGAGCAGTGCAGATCATGGATCGCTGTTAGACCCAATAGGAGGTACAGAAGAAAGGCATTGGGTTAGGGGGCAGGGGACTACGGATCTGCATTTGGCAAACTTTCCATCACATTCTTAGGAGCACTGAGGTGTGAGGACAAGTTTGGATTTAACTCAGTGCTAAGGCCAGGCCAGGCTGGAAAGCAGACGGTAGAGTGTGAGTCCGGGTGGGGGCTGGGATGTTCCTGATGTGATTCCAGTTTCAATAACATCCCCTGCTCTCCCCAGCCCACTTACAGCCACTGCCCTCTGAGCTTTAATTAAAGCCAGGCCATTGTTTTCTGGGAATTAGCTCTAATATAAACTACACAACTGTGACCCCGGCTTCCCCCACATGAGGGGGGGGGGAAGGGAGAGAGAGAAGGAGAGGGAGAGGGAGAGGGAGAGGGAGAGGGAGAGAGAGAGAGTCCCCCAGTTTAGCAACGAGGCCTTTATCACCTTTCCTGGTGACACCCAGCCGCACAGTGAGCTCCCAGGGGAGGAGAGAAGCCACCTCAGGGTGTGAGAACCCAGGACTGACAGCTAGGCTATTTTCAGGAACAGTGGCCTTTCAGTAGACTTGCAGCGTGGGCACTGTATGGGTCTCGAAATCAATGTGGACCAGTCTGCTGGTGGGACTCTCTCACAGCAGGGCAAAGCTCAGCAGGTCTTCAGTTACAGGGAGGAAGTGGTCTGTGTGTTTCTACAGGATGCATCAGAGCAATCTGGCTCTCTACTGTGGGCAATCCACCTGCTTCAGTAGGAGTCCCCCTGCCCTCTATACTGGGGCATCCCCCCCAAGAGACAGCAATGCCCATAGGTCAGTAAAGAGCGAGAAGATAAATCACCCTGAAGACAGTTTCAGGGAACAGCATCTGCTTTATTGCACGTGAAGACAGGGACAGTGTACTCACATACATTAAATAAATAAATTAATAAATTAATAAATAAATAAATCTTTTTTTAAAAATTGTTTAAAAAAACAACAACTGGGGACAGGGATCTTCAGCATTGGGACACTGTACTGGCTGTTTTTGTGTCAGTTTGACACAGGCTGGAGTTATCACAGAGAAGGGAGCTTCAGTTGAGGAAATGTCTTCATGAGATTCAGCTGTAAGGCATTTTCTCAATTAGTGATCAAGGGGGTAGGGCCCCTTGTGGGTGGTGCCATCTCTCAGCTGGTCGTATTGGATTCTATAAGAAAGTAAGCTGAGCAAGCCAGTAAGGAACATCCCTCCATGATCACTGCATCAGCTCCTGCTTCCTGACCTGCTTGAGTTCCAGTCCTGACTTCCTTTGTGATAACAGCAGTGTGGAAGTGTAAACTGAATAAACCCTTTCCTCCCCAGCTTGCTTCTTGGTCATGATGTTTAGTGCAGGACTAAACCCTGACTAAGACAGACACGTAGATTCCCAATTTTGGTGGCTAAGTTAAGACAAAACACTAGAATCAATAGCTAACATCTGCCTAGCTCTAGTGCTGACTAAGGCTTATTATAAATATAAAGGTTATATGTGTCTTTTATTCAGAAACTAAATGGTCAAAAGCAAGGAATAAACTCCTGGATTGGGATTAAATATTACCAACAACAGGAAACAGAGAGGCTAAGCAATTTTCCCAAGCTCACACAGCTATAGCACTGAAGTTGACATGTGGCCAACCAGTCTCTCATGGCATGCAATGTCCCTTTCTCTGGGTCTTAGTCACTGTTCTATTGCTGTGAAGAGACACCAGGACCAAGGCAACTCTTACAAGAGAAAGCATTCAATTGTGGGCTTGCTTACAGTTTCAGAGTTTAGTCCATTATCATCATGGCAGGGAGCATGATGGCATGCAGGCAGATATGGTGCTGGAGCAGTAGCTGAGAGTTCTACATCCTGACCTGGGGAGAGCGGGGGGGGGAAGTGGTGGGGAGAGAGAAGAGGGAGAGAGAGGGAGAGAGAGAAGGAGAGAGGGAGAGGAGGGGGGAGGGAGGAGAGCGAAGAGGGGGAGAGAGACTGGACCTAGCTTTTGACCCAGGTCAACTTCCTCAAACAAAGCCACACCTCCTTCTAATCCTCTCAAACAGTTCCACTCCCTGGTGACTAAGCATTCAGATATACAAACCTATGGGGGCCATTCCTATTCAAATCCCCATACCCAGCATGCTCAGGTAGTGGTCATCTGTGACTCAGAAACCCCTGGCTTGAAGAGATTACCCACTGAACAAAGTGCTCACCACACAAGCAGGAAGACGTGGCTCTCCAGGGCTGGTGTAAAAAGCTGGAGGACATAGCTGCCCACCTGTTGTCTCACTTAGAAGGACATGGAGATAGGGAAGCTTGCTGACACGGCAAGCCCTGGGTTCAACTGAAGGACTATATGGAAGGTGGAAAGAGAACAGTACTTGACACCAGCCTCAAGACACACACACACAGAGAGACACACACAGACTCACACAAGGAAACATAGACACAGACACACAAACAGACACAGACACACACAGAGACAGACAGGCACACACACATACACACAAAGAAACAGACACAGACACATACAGATACACGAACACAGAAACACACACAGACACATACAAGGACAGATAGGCACACACACATACTCACAAAGAAACATAGACACAGACACACACAGAGACACACACAGACACACACAAGGAAACATAGACACAGACACACAAACAGACACAGACAGAGACAGACAGACACACACACAGAAACACACACATATGGAAACTTAGACACGGAGACACAGACAGACACAGACACACACACACACAAACAGAAACATAGACACAGACAGACACACACAGAAACAGACACACACACACATCAGAACACACATACATACACATGAGTACAGAAATAAGCACAGACACACACACACATAGACACATGTCTTAGTCAGGGCTTCTATTGCTGAACAAAACATCATGACCAAGAAGCAAGTTGGGAAGGAAAGGGTTTATTCAGCTTACATTTCCACACTGCTGTTCATCACCAAAGGAAGTCAGGACTGGAACTCACACAAGGCAGGAACCTGAAGGTAGGAGCTGATGCAGAGGCCATGAAAGGATGCTGCTTACTGGCTTGCTTTCCCTGGCTTGCTCAGCCTGCTTTCTTATAGAACCCAGGAGTACCAGCCCAGGGATGGCACCATCCACCATGTGTCCTCCCTCTTGATCACTAATTGAGAAAATGCCTTACAGCTGGGTCTCATGGAGGCACTTCCTCAAGCAGGCTCCTTTCTCTGTGATAACTCCAGCTTGTGTCAAGTTGACACACAAAACCAGCCAGTAGAACACAGAAACATAGACCCACACATACACACACACACACTCATGCATACACTCAGAAACACAGTCACAAAACCAAGCAAAAAATAATTCTTAATGCAAAGGAAATGGCAAGGTTGATGGTAATATCCAGCTTTGGGATGTTTTATGTGAAGAGGTAAGCAGAAAAAAGCTTAAAAGCTTTTATTTATTGTTGGTGTGTGTGTGTGTGTGTATGTGTGTGTGTGTGTGTGTGTGTGATGTGATGTGATGTATTTGCCACAAACATACATTTGAAAGTTAGAGGGCAACTCTGCAGAGTTGATTTTCCCTTCCACAGTTGCATGGGTTTTGGGGATCAAACCCAGGTGGCCAGGCTTACACAGTAAGCCTTTCACTTACCAAGCCATGTTGCTCAACCCAAATGAAGGGTTTACTGTGAGTTCTTTTGGCTTTTTATTTATTTATTTATTTATTTATTTATTTATTTATTTATTTATTTTATGTGTATGAGTGTTTTGCTCACTTGTGTATCTGTGCACCACATGTGTGACTGGTGACAAGCTGGTCAGCAGAGGGCCTCAGTCCCCCTGGAACTGGAGTCACAGACAGTTGTGAACCATCCTGAGGGTGCTGTGAGACAAACGTCTGTCCTCTACGAGCAGCGCTCTTAACCACTCAGCCGTCATTCCAGGCCCCTGGCTTTTAGGCTTTAGTTTCCTCTGGTGGCTGACCAGGAGACAGCCAGGAGGCCAGCTGTGCTGAGGGGACTTCCTAGGACATGAGAGAGCATGCCGTCTGCCTATAGCAGGGCAGGAAAATAGATTGAAGCACATTTATGTAGCAAAACACTGTTTGGCCATGACAAGGGAAAAGGTTGATCTCTATGACCCGGGTTAAGGTTCTCCAAGATACGGTAAAGGAACAAGTCCATCCATAAGTATGGAACTCACACTCCACTAAGAAGAACACACTTGGGCCTAGACCCCTGAGGTACTCGGTCCTGGTGGGAGACTGGCATTTGAGGGGAGCCCACGTCAGTGACACTTCCTTCATGCTGTTTCATTCGTTTCTCTGAGCCAACGTTAGTTTCTCAACCCTCCAGCTATTACAGATGGTAATTTATGAAATGACAGCAATCTGGAATTGGCTGTAAGTACCCAAGATATAGAACCAATACCCCAATTTGCAAAATTAAAAAAAAAAAAGCAAAGTATCTAATTTGCATGTTATTAATCAACAGAGTGGGCATGTATCTGCAGATAATCAAAATTAAGTGAATACACCTAGAAACAACGTTATTTATTCTCCCACCCGGGACCCACTCGTGGCTTTTAAGGGTTCTGTGGAACCCCAAATGATGCATACATTTTGTGTTAAATTGGTCTCTGTCTTCTGGGGAGACTCTCAGCTTTTTAGAGACCCTTAAGTAGACTCACCATCCACAAAAACTTAGCTGGTCACCTAGGACTGGGGAAGAGAGGACGGCATGTTGGGAAAAAGCCTACAGTCATCCCGGTTGTATTATCAGCTAGAGAGGAGTCTGTAAATGGATGTGGGAAGCAGCTGGAAGTGTCTGGGGCTCATGCCCACAGAGCCCACCTGCACCCCTGACTTGCCAGCGATACATCTGTGCTCCTTGCCCATGAAGAGCTTCATCTACCAGCTGCCAGGATGGCACTGGTACCCAGGGCAGCTGTGTGAATGAAAGGACTCCTTTTCTTTTTTCTCAACTAACTGGTTTTCCCTGTGGATGAATGGGCTGGGTTAGGGGATCAACCTCCTGTTTCTCCCTGTATGCGCCCTCACCCACAGGGTATATAGCTTTCCTCCATGGTGGGGTGGTTGGGCATCTCCAGACAGGAGCCCCATCTGTCCTTCCCAAGGAAGCAAAGACTCTGCCACAGAGGCTCTGCCAAGGCCCTACGGTGTCTCAGCTGGCAGGGCTATGCAGTAGACAGCTGGGGTTATCAGAGTTTCTCAGACAGGGGCATAGGTTCAGAATGTAACCACAGATCACCAGGGACTCTGTATGTATGGAAGGGAAGGACCAGGGAGGCGGTGCAGGACAAACTGCCTTCCCTAGCCAAGCAGGAGAGCATAGAGTTTCTCATGCTTGGGAAACACAAACCAGACCTGAAAATTGACATCTAAGTGTGGCCAGAGGTCAGAACTCACCGTTTCACTCATGATGGCTGAGAACAATACATGACGAAGTCTGTTACCGTCCAGATAACAGAAAACAGAGAGACACATCTGGAGCATCCTGAAGGATTCCTGATGAAAGCAAGATGTGTGTCTTTTACTTTTATCCTGTGCTTACTTGCTTGCTTTTGTTTTGTTTTGTTTTTGTTTTGTTTGTTTTTTTATGCCTTTATTTGTTTCAGATAGGATGTTGCTGTGTTACCCCAGGCTAGTCTCCATCTCCTGGGCTAAAACAATCCTCCTGTCTCAGCTTCTATGAGAGCTGTAACTGTAGATAACCTCCACCCTGCCTAATACACAAGTAGGGGAAAAAAAGACCTCTTATGTGTGGATATGTATTTAAAATTTTAAATGTATTTATTTACCTAGAGAGCTTATGCCACATGGCACTCGAGGGGATCAAAAAGCAGTATCTCAGAGTCTGGTCTCTCCTTCCAGCTTGTGGACTGCAGGGGTCAAACCCAGGTTGTCAGGTTTGGTGACAAGCACCTTTACCTGTCACCTTGTCAGCCCCAAAATGTATTAAAAAAAAAAAAAAAGCTGGGCAGTGGTGATGGTACACGCCTTTAATCCTAGCACTCGAGAGGCAGAGGCAAGCAGATCTCTGAGTTCAAGGCCAGCCTTGGGAAAACAAAAAACAAAGAAACAAACAACAACAACCAAACCAAACCAAACCAACCAACAAACAAACAACAACAAAAAAAACAAGACAGAAGAACACAGTATAAAATAACCAAATGTGCTTCATTCATCTGTAGGCACAGGCAAAGTCCCAGTTTTGGGCGCAGTCCGTCTTTGTCTGCCCCTGTCATCAGCAAACTGCTCAGTGAGCCCAGCCACGGCAGATCTTGCTCTGCTCAAATTCCCCATGGCCAGGGGAGCTGGGAGGTCTCTCTTCCCTGGGTCCCCTCAGGGTCTGAGAACACACATTGCATTATCTCCTAACTAGGCACTGGAGACAGGGAGGAGGCCCCCTGCACTGAGGCAGGTGGAGAGCAGCAGGAGACACCAGAATCCAGAGGAAGAGCGTCTTCACGTGACCAAAGAGGTGCCCAGGACATACAGGACTGCCAATGCAACCCTCTCCTTTAACATAGAGTTCAAGTCCGTGAGGTAGACTGACTTCCTGTCCTCCTGTGTTGTTCCCTCATCTCCACTGCAGGCCTCCCTCTCTGACAGCAGCCAGCTTCTCAAGGTCATGGCATCTGTCACCTCAGACACAAATAGCCCAGGGTCCCCGCTGCACCCGTTAAACTGCCATCAAACTTCTAGGCTGGGCCACTCCCTAGAGAAGGTTTTAGGGATTTTTTTCCCCCAGGGAAATTTGTACAATGTGACAATTTTCCAAAGACCAAGGACTCTTTAACTGATAGACAACTGAACAGAAATTTGATTTCCCATTTTTGTAGCCCCAGGTATTCCTGAACTCACAGCTATTCTCCTGCCTCAGCCTCCCGAGGGCTGGGATTATAGTCAATGTACCAACAGACCCTGCTAAACTATTTAAAACATAAATTTAAAAGCATTCTCCCCACCTCCCTTCCTTGTTCTTTACGTTAACTATGGAATCTTAATTGGAAAATCTTAAAGAGATACAGCCGGGAAGCTGCAGCCTTCAGATGTCCCCTTATTATGTTACAATGGCTGTTTTGAGCACGCTGGAGGTCACCTGGGCTATAATGTATAAGGGAAAACTTATTGAGTCTATCTTTAGAAAACTACAGTCTAAGAAAATGAGTAACATCCTCTTCATCTCTGAAAGAAGAAACTCAGAATACTTGACTCTTGGTTCAGTCTTTCATTAGAAATTATTAGAGAACAGTTTCAGACCCAACCTTCCATTCATGACTGCGCAAGATGATATTTTTTAAATCATCCAAAGAACCTTTGATCTACGTTTTCTACACACCCAAGGGAATAGCTGTGCACTTCTGAGAAGCTGTAATTCTGGGGCTTGTCAGCCCTTTCATTAAAGGTCTGAGGGTGAATCGGAACCCTGGTCTCTTTCCCATAAATCTTCTTTGTTTATCGTTACTCTAACCTGTCTTAAAGGAAGTGTATTTTCACGTAGTGTGAGACTTTAGAATATGTTAGGCTTTCTTCCAATGACCTGTGAATTTTAAAGGGTCTGAGACTGCGTCGAAAGTGAGGCACTCCGTGGGCTGTGTATGGGGTCCTAGCATCTCCGTGGAAGATGGCCTACAACCCTGTGCAGTACAACTCCAGCCAGTCAGTAAGTGGCCAGAAACTGGAATCAAACAACTCAGGAATGAAAGGCAAGTCTGCCAGCTTCCATGCCTCCTCTAAAGCAGGGCTTCTGCGGAGACCATGTGAGTTCACAAGGGCCACAGTTGACAGCTGAGAAAGCTAAGCCCACAAGTGTGGTCTGGCCTTGGACCCCACTCTGAGAGCACAAGATGGCAGGCCCTTCCTGTGGGCGACATCCCCAACAGCATCGGAGGGTACCTCCCTGGCCCTGGCTTTGCTTGAGCGCTGCTAGTCAAACCCTCCGAGCTCTGTGGACTAGGATGTGTGACTGACGTTCCTTTCTGAGTTCGCCTCCCTCACGAGGACTGCTGCCTTCAATTGTCTCCCCAGGACACTCAGAGTGGAGCTCTGGCTGGCTCTGCCACACCTCACATCCCGGATGGCCAGTGGAAAGGGGCAGGGGTGGGCACACTAAACATGGCATTAGGCAGGCCGTGAATAGAAGGAAAGGGAACTTGTGGGGGAGGGGGAGATGATGGGAGGGACACGTGGCAGAGCCTCTAAACAGAAGCTGAGCTCAGGGCTAATTCTGCTGGTTATAGTCTAACGCCCCGGTTCTCCACCTTCCTAACGCTGCGACCCTTTTAATACAGTCCCTCATGTTGTGGTGACCCCAACCATCAAATTATTTCTGCTGCTAATTCACAACCGTAATTTTGCTGCTGGTATGAATCATAATGTAAACATCTGGTATTTAGTTAGTCTTAGAGTGACACCTGTGGAAGGGAGCATAGACACCAAGGGGTCACGACCCACAAGTTGAGAACCACTGGTCTTATACAAGGGCTGGCCACAGCCAGTGCTGGCTGGCCGGAATTTCTTTCTCCAGAGAGCTCAGCCAGCCCTGTGCTGCCTCTTCACCTCTTTCATCATTTTAAATTGTTTATGTGTATGGGTGTTTTGCCTGCTGGTACTTCTGGACCACATGTGTGCAGTGTCTGCAGAGGCCAGAAGAGGGCGTCCGAGCCCTTGGAGCTGGAGTGAGAAATGGTTGCAGGCTGCCGCTTGAGACCTGAGTCTGGAAGAATAGCCCAGCGCTCTTAACTGCTGAGCTGTCTCTTTGGCCCACTGCTTACCTTATCAATATCCCTTACAGCAGTTTCTTTAGCTGTGTTTAGGGCTTCTTAAAGAACAAAAATGCCATCATATTTTATTAAAAAAACAAAAACAAAAACCAAAAAAAAAAAACAAAAAACAAAACCAAAAACCTCATAACCCCAACTCTAAATGTCTGTCCTGGTTTGGAAAATTACAGGAGCCTAACATTGTTACCTGCCTCTTTATGGCTCAGCTTTGTCAAAGTAAAGGGCTTTGTAGACCCACAGGTACTTGGACCACACTGTCCCTGTGCTGGACAGCCCAAGATCTGCCTGAGGAGGGAAGAAAGGTGGCCGCCAGTCTGTTGGGCAGTTGTGAGAATACATGGTTCTAAGCAGACAGGCCGAAGACTACAGCAATCAGGCAAGGCATCCAGGAGACAGTTCAAAAGGTTAAACGTTAGTCACAGGCAAGAACCATGTCAGGAGCCAAGGCAAGTCTCAACTAGATCAGCCTAACTGGAAAAAAACGTAATGCCAGCCACAAATGTTGAGTCACTCCCTAAAGGAAGACAATGGAATGTAGACCCTCAGCAACATAGGATTCACTACACCCAGCCAGTATCCAGCCTGAGAAGGGGAGAGATGATGGTATATAGTTATGAGAGCAGACTGCTTTATTTTCTTGTCTGGTTGCTATGATAAAACAACCAGTCAAAAGCAATTTAAGGAAGGGTTTGTGTTATCTCCCAATTGGAACAGAGTTTGGGGGAGGCCAAGGTGACAGGAGCTTGAGGCAGCTGGTCACATTAAGTCAGCTCTTAGAAGAGAGCAATGTGAACTTGCTAGTGTTCGGCTTTGTTTCTCTACTTTATACAGTCTAGGATCTCAAGCCTAGGGAATGGTGGTGTCGCCCACAGTGGGCAGGTCTTCCCACCTCAATTAATGTGATTAAGATAATTCCCTAAGGACATTCCCTAAGGCCTGACTCCCAGGTGATTCTAGATTCTGTCATGCTGACAACACTAAGCATCATACTTACCCAGGAAAGAAGTAAGTGATGGAGCAAATGTATTTAGCAGAGAAAGGCTTTTTAAAATAGCTGTTAGGGGCTGAAGAGATGGTTTGGTTGCTAAGAACACTTGTTCTAAAGGACCTAGTTAGATTCCCAACACCTATATCAGGCTCATAGTTCCAGAGGATAAAACACCCTCTTCTAACCTCTTCTGGCTGGCACTGTAATCACATGGTACACACACACACACACACACACACACACACACACACACACCACCTACAAAACATAAAATAAATAAATGTTTTAAAAATATATTCCATGGAGAGTAATAACATAATGAGAAACAGATTTGAAAATAATGGGGGGCAGGAAGAACTAGAACATGGGAAAAACACAACAGGACTGTGAGAGCTAGAAGACACAATGCTTGAAACATATAAACTGATGGCTTCACAGTCTGAGTAGATGCCAGGGAAGAAAAGATTAATGAGCTTAAAGATAGAGAGGAAAGACCCAAATGGAGACCAGGACAGAGAGACTGTTTTAGTGAGCTAGAGAACAGGACTTAGCAGTCCAGTGAACACACAAAGTTCCAGCAAATGGACTGACTCTCTGGGGAGGTGGGCAGGGAAGTGTGTGAAAAAATGTCAGCTGGGTTGCTTTGGATGCTGTGGAATGCTGTGAGATACTCTGAATGTTGTGGGATGCTGTGGAATGCTCTAGATTCTCTGGGATGCTAGGATGTTATGTGATGCTCTGGATGCTGTGAAATGCTCTAGGTGCTCTGAGATACTCTGGATGTTGTGAGATGCTAGGATGTTGTGGGATGCTCTGGATGTTGTGGGATGCTCTGGATGCTCTGGGATGCTCTGGATGTAGGATGCTCTGGATGTTGTGGGATGCTCTGGATGCTGTGGAATGCTCTGGATGTTGTGGGATGCTCTGGATGTTGTGGAATGCTCTGGATGCTATGGAATGCTCTGGATGTTGTGGGATGCTCTGGATGTTGTGGAATGCTCTGGATGTTGTGGGATGCTCTGGATGTTGTGGGATGCTCTGGATATTGTGGGACGCTCTAGATGCTCTGGGATGCTCTGGATGTTGTGGGATGTTCTGGATGCTCTAGTATGCTGTGGGATGCTCTGAAATGCTCTGGATGCTCTCAGACTTAACAAAACAGCCAAGAAACATGATGACTCTCTATCATGATACACAACAAAAAGAGCATCAAAGTCCACAGATGCCAGTCTACATCTTGCTTCCGTATCTATACTTATATCCAAGCCATGTCTCTGTCTATGTTTATATGACATTACTGAAAGCGAGTGACAAAAAGAAACTTAGAACATTTAGTTGTGGTGGCCCATCTCTTTAATTACCACACTCAGGGGGCTGAAGCAGGCAGACTTCTGTGAGTTCTGTGCTAGCAGGGGCTACATAATGAGACCTTGTCAAGGGCAGGGCTGCTTAAAACTGATGAAGAAATTAAGGCAGCCATCAGTCAGGTAAGAGTTATGTCTAAAATATACTGGTGTGGTGTGGTGTGTGTGTGTGTGTGTGTGTGTGTGTGTGTGTGTAGAAGTGGCCCAGTGGGTAAGAGGACTTGTTGCTCTTATAGAGAATCTGAGTTTATGCCAGCACTGACATGGTGGCTAACAGCCACCTGTAACTGCAGTTTCAGGGGATCTGAAGTCCTCTTCTGGCCTCTTCAGGCACCCAGGTGTGCACATAGGGCAGAGACACTCATATATTTAAAATAAAATAAATTTTAAAATATTTAAGGACTGTACGGTTGTCATATTGTTTGGAGATCTGCAGAGTAACGGATAGGATTTGCAGAATAAGAAAGAATGTCACATAAAAAAAAAAGTCTGACAAAATTTGACATTGATGGCTAGGGAGAGCCTTTGATACTGGAAACAGTGGAACATTCTTCAGCTCAATGAAAAAATTTCTTGTGAAAATGAATATCAAATTTACACTTAAGGAAAAAAAGACCGCGAGATGGCCTCCTGGGATCCAGTACAAGGCAAGGAGATTATGTTTAACCACAGAGAGTCCAGCCATGAGATGAGAAAAAAGAGGGCCAGAGAGATGGCTGTAAGTAAATCCCTTACTACATAGGCTTGATGACCTGAGTTCGATCCCCAGAACTCAAGGTAGAAGGAAAGAGCCAGCCAGCTCCAGAAAGTTGTCCAGTAAACTTTACACACATGTCATGGCATTGGTGCATGTGCACGTGCACACAAACACACACACACACACACACACACACACACACACATATGCCCATGCACACATATATGCATGCACACTTGCATGCACAAATAATAATAGTAACAATTAAAAATTGTAAAAATTCCATAAAAAGGAAAAATCAGAAAGGGGAGGAAGGCAGGCAGAGGGTCAACTTCTCTTGTTCTCAGATGACAGACTTCTTTGTAGGGCAAATCCCAGAGAACTTATTCAACCAATTATTAGACCTCCTATGTGAGTTTATCAAATCCATTCATATTAGGTTAATTTGATAAAAGTGCTATCACCTTATAGGTAATGGAAAGTAATTAGAAAGTTAACAAATCCTATGTACGGCACCACAAAAACACAAAACACCCAGGAATCAATCAAGTAAAACATTATATTGAAATAATATAATTTTGAATAAAAGGCTCAAGCTGGTGAGATGGCACAGCAGGTAAAAACTGGCCTGGACTATTCTTTCTTATCTTTTAATAGGAAAATGAAAAAGAAACAGACATAAAAGTATAGAATATAAAGATTTCTCAATGCCCACTCTAACAGTCACCCACATCCTATTTTTTTCTAACTCATCTGCCTTCCTAAAACTAACTTGTTTTTACTTGTTTGAAGCATTTAAAGCAAATCATGTCAGCTCATCTTACAAAAAAAAAAAAAAAAAAAAAAAAAAAAAAAAAAAAAAAATCCAAGGACTTACTTGTAACCAGAAAGTGATTAAAGTTTAAACACACAATATTATTATCACCGCTGAAAGATTAGCGGTAATTCCTTAATCCCCTCTAACAACCCGTCTCTGTTCATTTTTTCCTGATGGGCCCCGTTTCTTCTGCTCTCAGCAGTTGGGTTGCTCATTCTCTTGTGACTATGGCAGTTGTGCCCCTGCCTCTGGCTCTTCTGTGTTTCTGGCTGGAAACAGCCTGGTCATTTCCAGGTTCTTTGGCTCCCTACTGGATTTGGCTGATTGCATGGCTGGGGGTGATCTCAGGCTAGTCCTGTCCCTCCACGTCACAGAGGGCTGGATCAAGAAGGGCCACGTGGGCTCAGGCTGTCCTTCACAGCTCTGAAGGTTGACAGGAGCCATGAATTCTGTTATGTCCCACCTTCCATAATGTGTTAGTCAGCTTTTGGTCTCTATAACAAAATCCCTGATACTGGCTAATTATAGAGAAAGAGGACTCATGGTTTTGGAGGTTTGAAATCCAAGACTGGTAGCCCTGTGGGTCTGTCCCCTGGTGACTTTGCATCAGGGTGAAAGCAAGTGGTCACTTGTGGAACAGGCATTTGGATGGGGGAGGGCCTCACAGGGGACGAGAGAGGCTTTTATGACATCCTTCTCTGGAGAACTGCCCCCCCACCTGGGCTTGTAGAAGAGAATCCTCATACCCCAGTGACCTAAAGACCTCCCGTGCAGTCCCACCCTCCCACAGAACTACTCTCCAGAGCAAGCCTTTGATCACAGTGGACCCTAGGGGGTGTATGCCATTTCTAAGCACAGCGGCGATGATGAAAAGATAAAGGAGAAGCAGCCAGCCTGATCCATCTATTATTTAGTTTCCCGTCAATTTGTCACCCAGTTTCCTCAGAATTATAACATTAATATAGCTTGGCTGATATTTCCTAGCTGAGAAATTACACTGTTTGCTGGGTTATGTTCATTAATTGGTCGGTTAGTTGGGTGATGTTTCTTGGTTCCTTGTCATCATCCAAGGGGATTCCTCTATGATCCAGTTTCCCTCCTTATGAGGCCTTTTTGTCACATCTTGGTCTCTGGTCTGCTCCTTTATGTTCCTTCCCATCATCCCTTTGGGCTGCTCCATGTAGAAATGATTCCGTACATAACTCTGAGGACCTCTCACCACATGCTAGGCTGTAGGTAGCTGTGATACCTGCCCCCCATCCTAGTTTCCTACTGACAGGTCTGCTTGCTTGTCCCAATCAAGAGTCAAGCCTTTGGGTTCTACATCAGACTTGCAGATGTCACCATGAAATTGTGTTGACAGGCCTGAGGCTGAAGACCCTGTTGGAGGCTGAAAGGCCAAGGTTAGTTCTATTTTCCAGTGTCTTACGACAATAAGGCATCAGTCATTCATAGATCTGTACAAATAGGCCAGAGAGTGAACCTGTGGTAGGACATGTGAAGAGGGGAAGGGGGCACACTGAGCTGGCCTCCTCACCGGCTCAGCTCTCAGGAGACATGGGTCAGCAGTTAGGTCATCGAGACCTATGTGCATTCGAGTCAGGCGGTAAGGACGACCCTGGCCACATGCATGGATGGGAGCGAGGCAGAGGGGACTTCGGGTAGGCATAACCCACTTCCTGAGGAAAACATCAGATATACGAAGAAGAGGCTGGGTGCTCTGCCCAGGATAGAACATCTATCTCGACTTCCCTTCCTCCAGGGCTCAGGGACACCTCAGAAGAGGAGGTGGAAAAAAAAGCAAGAATGGGGGAGATAGGGGAGGTTGTTGAAGACTGTCATCTGGACCCAGTGTGGCTGTCACACTCATGAACTCAAGGTAGTCAAGGTTACATGCACAAGACCTGAGTAAGACCAAGCCAGGCAGACTTCCAGGATGGACAGGGAGGAACGCTCCAGGCTTCACCCTTAATGAGGACCTACTATGCTTGATAGTGGCAGGGGGAGGAAGAACCACTCCTTTATGAGGTTTTTCAGTGGTAGATTTCCCCTGTGCAAATGGATAGCTCCACACGCATGTATCCATTGGCTTGTATGGGTTATCTCTCAATTTCTCAATCTCTCTCAACTTCTCTCTCTCTCTCTTCCCTCTCTTCTCTCCCTCTCTCTCTCCTCTCTCTCCCCTCTCCCTGTCTCTCCTTTCTCTCTTTCTCTCCTCTCTCTCTCTCTTCCCTCTCTCTCTCTCTCTCTCTCTCTGTGTGTGTGTGTGTGTGTGTGTCAGGATGATAAGGGGGTGTTGAAGAAGGAAAACGGAGAGTGGGTATGAATAAATTTCATCATATATATGTATGTAGTTCTCACAAATAAATAAAAGAATAATTAAAGAAGGAGACACAGACCCAGGAGATGTTGATCATAAACAACAGGAGACATGTTCCTTGCCAGCTGCACTTTTGACCTAAACAAGAAAGCAGTGCATGCTGGTCTAAGGAGGGGTGGAAGAAGAAACCTCTCATGATTACACACCAAGGTAATAATATAACCTATCTGTACAGGGCGGAGACTATGGAGGCCAGCCTCAGGCAGAAGAGGACACGCAGACCGGAAGCACTGCCTCGCCTCTGCCAGTGATGATGCTTTTGTTTGGGGCAATGACTTCTCAAGTGGCTAAAACTAAGTCAAGAACTAAAGAAAGCGATTTAGGTCACCCATGGATCTATGAGGAGGGTCTGTCAAGACCACTGATTCATCCAGCTGAGGTTCCCAAGGCCCTGGTCAAGCTAGGACTGGGGAGGAAGGAGTTGCAGACATCCCACGGGGATAATCTTCTCCAAGATGGAGCTCTGAAGGGAAGTCGCCAGAGTAGACAGGGCCTGCACGTTCTCTGTTTGCTTTTCATTTCTTTGCTAATGGAAGTAGTCTGCTGAGGTGGGGCTCAGTACAGGAAACGGTGAATTTCAGGACAGACTTTTCGAGGAGGCAAACAGGAGGGAGATGAAGTGTAGGACAAGCCTCCCTCCTCGGGAGTGGGAATCGCCCTCCTTTCCCACGTAGTGAAGCCTCAGTACTGCCAAGGTGCTTATTCCTATGTGGCTTCAGTCTCCCAAGGCAGCTCATCAAATAAGAGATGCATCGGTACCAGGTGTGACCTGAGACACGGGCCCTGTACCCACTCATCTTATAAAGCCACCCAGGTGCACAGGATGCATCTTTTCGTTTGGAGCTGATGTATCAACGTGACACAAGCTAAAAGTCATCTGAGAGGAGGAAATCTGTTTTAAAAAAATGTCTTCATAAGACTGGGCTGTAGGCAAGCCTACAGAGCATTTCACAGTGATGGATGGGGAGGGCCCAGCCCACTGTGGGTGGTGTCCTCCCTGAGCTGGTGGTCCTCTGTGAAAGTGGACTGAACAAGCCACGTGAGCAAGCCAGCAAGCAGCACTCCTCCATGGCCTCTGCATCAGCTCCTGCCTCCAGATTCTATTCCTGCTTGAGTTCCCGACCTGACTTTCTTCAGTGATGGACTACAAGGTAGAAGTGTAAGTCAAGTAAATCCTTTCTTTACCATTTGCTTTTGGTCATGGTGTTTCATCATAGGGGGATTTGGGGAGTCAGATGAAGTCCTGGACCTGTGGTTCTTCAGATCCTGGCTCATTGTCCCCTTGATCAAGGGTCAGGGGTGGGGGATGGGGGTGGGGACAGAGAAAGACGGGGGCAGGGAACACCAGGGAAGTGAGACAGAGATAGAACTTGGGTGCTACACACTGCAAGTCCACGTGTTTCCCTAGAGTTTCTTTGGTTGTATCGGAGGAAGTGTAGAATAAGGGTGTAGCCTCTGGCCCTTTACAGTAAGTAACAAGGGGGCAGAGGCTGGACCCCACTTAGCAGAGCTGGGCCTACCTGAGGGTCCACATCCCCTCTCCCCCAGGGAGGGGGTGAGTTTGTCTTGGAGATCCAGTTTTGCCTGTAGCATGGGAGTCCCCATCCCCTCCCTTCCTGCAGCCCAAAAGAGGACCATGTCTCCCAGCAACCATGGAAACATCTCAGAGGACGGTTATATTGTTTTGAAGTGTTTTGAAATCTTATCAATGGTTTCCAAGGAAACATGAGATGATGAATAGTGGCCTTGCTAGGTAGGTTCAAGAAGGGGGGTGGGGTGGGATGGAGGAGGAGGCGGGGTAGCAGGCCGAATTCTTGGATCCAGACAGTTTTGGGCTGTTTATAGAGCTGGAGACACTTTGTAGTTAGGATGTTTTGATTTTGTTGTCCATTCAGCTTTCCACACAGCCACTCCTCGGGGAGGTAGCATTATTTGCACCTCAATTAAAGAAATCCTACAGTGTTTAAAAATGTCGAACTTGGGTCTGGGAAGAGATGCTCATCAGTAGGGAAAGCATGTGCTGCTCTAAGAGAAGACCTGAGCTAGGCTTCCGGAGCCTATGGCAGGTGGCTCACGAACACGTGTAACTCCAGCTCCAGGGAATCCTATGTCTTCCCAGGACACAAGTATTCACACGCATATACACTCACACAGACATACACACACAAAAATAAAATCTTTTTCTAAATAGTGGGATTTGCATAATGTTAGTTGATCTTGTGTATTATTACATTTAGGGGAAATAAAGATTAAAGTGGCAGCCCAGCTACGAAACTTAGGTCACAATAGTTTGTCAATCAAACACAGCTGCAGGGTCCTCATGGAACACTGGCAATCATCCCAGAGAGAAACAGCCAAAGCCTGGAACTTTCTGCCGACCACCCTCAATAGGCACTGTTCCCGCAGTCACCGGTTTAAATGCTTGGGCAATCTGAAAAGCCCCAGAGGAGACTGGCTTTGCCATCCTTTGGATAAACACCCTGAGAGGCAAGCATGCTTCAATCCTGTGTGTGGGCCACAGTGGTGAAGCATTTAAGACATGGGGACCAGTGAAAGGTAATTAGGTCATGGCGACTCTAACTTTGTGAATGGATTCAGTCAGCCTGTTGGTCTGGATTAGTTCTGGAGAAAATGGGTTGATATAATCAAGTTTGGCACCTGCCCTGAATCCCTCTTCCAAATGCATTCCCACAACCATGAGACCATCTGCCATGAGACCATCTGCCAAGGCCTCGCCATAGCCAACCAGATGCTGCCACTCTGAAACTTCAGAACGGCAAGCAAAATAAATCTCTTTTCTGTTTAAAGTACTTAGCCTCGGGGACTTTGTTATGGCAACAGAGATCACACCAGGTGCATTGTTCTTTCATCACTGTGATAGAATATCCGAGAAAACAACTTAAGGAGAGACAGACATGTTTTGATAAGTGGTCTCACGAGTTTTGATCTGTGATCTCCTGCTCTGTCGCTTCTGGACCACCATAGTGAGGTAGAGTACCATGGCCAGGAGTCCATCGGAGAGCAAAGCAACTCAGTTCATGGTAAACTAGAAGCAGAGAGTGAGAGAAAAGGGCCAGGGTAAGGCACACCCCTAACATATATCCCAGTGATCCAGTTCCTCTGACCAAAACCACCTCCTAGGTTCCATTACTCCATGCAGAGGACCCAAGTTCATATCTCAGTACCCACATCAGGTGGCTCACAACCTATTAACTCCAATTCAAGAGCTATATATACTGCCATCTTCTGGACTCTGAATGTACCTGCACTCTCATCTCTTTCTCTCTCTCTCTCTCTCTCTCTCTCTCTCTCTCTCTCTCTCTCTCTCTCTCTCTCTCTCTCCTCTCCCTCTCCCTTTTTCCCCTCTCCCTCTCCTCCCTCCCTCTTTTCCCTCTTCCTCCCTCTCCCTCTCTCTCTCTCTCTCACACACACACCTTGATTTCACAGACATGCATATACATGATCTTGCTTCCCCCTCTTTTTCTTACACACAGACACAGACACAGACACACACACACACACACACACACACACACACACACACACACACACATGGCCTCTCTGTAATCCTTCACTTATCCCCCTCCCCCATCATCCAGCAAGTAAGCCCTTGGCCCTCAACACACAAGCACACATTGGAGATACTCAGTGTCCCTTTTGATTTTAATCTATGGAACTCACAAGATGTTCCACGGCCACCTCACCAGACAACATTGTAACTTTCTAAATTCATCCATAACCTACCTCAGGGTTCATGTCCACTCTTATTTGCTTAGAAGAATGGTGAAGAAACATCCAAGTGCTCAAATTCTAGAAGTCTAGTCCAGTTTACATGTCATTCATTTCTTCTTCAAGTGAAACAAAATCTCCCTTCTTATATCCTGGGAAATAATTCCCATCTCTGCTCTCTACAAAGAAACTCTCTTCCATCTTTATTTATTTTTAAACATGTCTCAGTTAGAGTTTTACCTCTGTGAACAGACACCATGACCAAGGCAACTCCTTTTTTTTTTTTTTTTTTTTTTTTTTTTTTTTTTTTTTTTGTTTTTCAAGACAGGGTTTCTCTGTGTAGCCCTGGCTATCCTGGAACTCACTCTGTAGACCAGGCTGACCTCAAACTCAGAAATCTACCTGCCTCTGCCTCCCAAGTCCTGGTATTAAAGGCGTGCGCTACCACTGCCCAGCCCAAGGCAACTCTTATAAAGGATAATTTTTTAAAACAATTGTATGGGTTTTTTTTTAAGATTTATTTATTTATTTCATGTGTATATGTACACTGTAGCTGTACAGATGAGTGTGAGCCATCTTGTGGCTGCTGGGAATTGAGCTCTGCCTCACTCTCTCCAACATAATTCACTGTAGCTGTCTTCAGACGCACCAGAAGAGGGCATCCGATCACATTATGGGTGGTTGTGAGCCACCATGTGGTTGCTGGGATCCAAACTCAGGACCTTTGGAAGAGCAGTCAGTGTTCTTACCCGCTGAGCCATCTCGCCAGCCCCATAAAGGATAATATTAAATTGGAACTGGCTTACAGATTCAGAGATTCAGTCCACTATCATCAAGGCGGGAAGCATGGCAGCATCCAGGCAGGCATGGTGCAGGAGGGGCTGAGAGTTCTACATTGTGTTCCAAAGGCAAACAGGAGAAGAATGGCTTCTAGGCAGCTAGGAGGGTCTCAAACCCCACCCCCACAGTGTCATACTTCCTCTAATGGTGTCTCCTACTAGTGCCACTTCCTGGGCCAAGCATATTCAAACCACCACATGTGTTTCTCTCTCTCTCTCTCTCTCTCTCTCTCTCTCTCTTGCTGTGTGTGTGTGTGTGTGTGTGTGT